>NW_015539962.1:114360-115134 GCF_001515605.1 Sinocyclocheilus anshuiensis
CGTAGCGTGTTATTCACTGTGTTACTAAAAACACCCAATAACTTAATTCTTCTCTAGATAGACAGTTAAAATGTAATTAAATTTAGATTTAATTAACTAGTAACTGAGCAATAGCATTCAGGAAGGATACATCTAAGATAGTTACATTTGCTGAGACGAATTGAAGATTGGGAAAAATAGAAAAAGAAGAAAAAGAAGGAAAATAAAGTGAAAAATCAGAAACCAGGGATTAGGTTAAATTCAAATTACTTCACACTGCATACACACATGCTGTATTTAAAAGCTTCAAGTAAAAGGTGCTAACCCCTAATTGTTAAAGCTATTTGGTAGCTTAGCCTAAGATGAAACTATGCGAAGTCATGTTAGCTTAGCCGCTTAAGGTGGTTTGTTAACAACATGGCATCACCAGGTGACGCGTGTGCTATGTGGAGTTAGCACTTCCTGTGACAAGTCATTGTCATGGTAACCAATGCATGCCAGTGCAATTCAAGCAATTTAGTGTCTGCCTATTTCAAAGAAGTTGTCCACAGTTTTAAAACATGGTGCTCTCAGTCCTTCAAGACTTGTTGCATTAAATAAGCACTTGTGAGTGCTTCTCTAATTTAACAATAAACTTCTCGCACTTGTTTAAAGAATAACCAAAACAGAGTTTACTGTAAGTTAAAGCCGGTTTAAACATATATGTAGTTATGTGTGCCTCACACATGAATACTGACATAAAAAGTATTACACCTTTAGTTTCACTGAGCGAGTGAAACACAGTAATGACCACCA
>NW_015539962.1:115413-119640 GCF_001515605.1 Sinocyclocheilus anshuiensis
ATAATTAATCATAACTAGTTATAATTAATTATAAATATTTAGATCCGCTGTAAGTATTTACTTGACCTCTCAGGGTCAACTGTCTGTCAATTCTAACACCGTTAATTTCCTGGTTAAGGGAAATAATTTACTGTACAATACTACACAGAGCATGTAGCAAAAATTTGCATGATTAGGGACTGCGGTTATGAGCAAACAATGAACAACCTCAAGTGTGATGTATCTGGTCTAGCAAAAGGTGTCGTGTTTGCCATGGTGACCAGGGGCCTGGTGTCGTTCGCAGACATCCTGGCACCCAGTATGTTTATTGGGTGAGGGGTCTGTGACTATTTGTTAATCTAATGAATAATTGATTTGTTAAATCTAATGAAAAACGGTGAGTCTGATTGGTCCATACGCTACACAGGCCTTATACAATTGCTCACGAACAGTGCTAACATAGTCAAGTACAGTCACAGGCGAAGAGTCTTTAGCTAATAATTGCTCACTTAGCAACTTCAAAGGACCACGCACAGTGTGGCCGAAAACAAGATCAGCCGGACTAAACCCAAGTCTCTCTTGCTCTGCTTCACGGGCAGCAAATATAAGGTATGGAAGACCCTCAGCCCAATCCTTCCCATTGGCTATGCAGTAGGAGCGCAACATTGATTTAAGGGTTTGATAAAATCTTTCAAGCGCGCCCTGTGACTCAGGGTGGTACGCGCTTGAAAGCTGATGTTTAACCCCTAACTCAGCAAGGGTCTGTGTGAATGCCTTTTATGTAAAGTTTGACCCTTGGTCAGTTTGCACAACACGGGGCAGACCGAAGGTGAGGCAGAACTTCACCAACTCTTTAATGATGACTTTGCATTTAATCAAGCGTACAGGAATCGCTTCTAGGAAACGTGTGGCGGTACACATGATTGTTAGAATATATTAGTGTCCTGACTTAGATTTGGGCACCGGACCCACACAGTCAACAAGGAGTTGCTCAAAAGGTTCTCTCGTAACCGGTATTGGCTGCAGAGGCGCAACTGGTATATTTTTGTTGGGTTTCCCGGCCAATTGACATACAGGACACGATCTACAAAAGTTAGATACATCAGATTTTAATCTGGGCCAATTAACGTACCGTGGAACTCGGTGAAAGGTTTTTTTGACACCCAAGTGTCCTGACAGCACAAGTTTGTGAGCCAGTTTTAACACCTGCTCTCTGTAACCAGCTGGCAATACAATTTGGAAGAATTCTTGCGCCTCCACCTGCGCATGAGCACCGTATCTTCCCAGAAATAAGCTAGCTTAGCATTAGACACTTGACTAAGGGGAACAGCAGCTTCAATGCATTTTACCAATGAGGGGTCTAATCTCTGTGCAGCAGCCAATTGCTCCTTACCAACCTTTAAAAGGAAATGTAACTGCACTGTCGCTGTTAGGGCGAACTTCTGGCTCTACTGGTATCTTATCTTCCACAAATTCATCAGGCGACACCAAAAATGATTCAGAGAGATCCACCATGTCTCTGAATTTAGATGATTGAGCACGAGTCACAACGCATGCAGGGAAAGCTGAAGGAAATTGACGTGCTAGGTCAGGTTGCTCACACACGCTAGGGTTATGGACCACAATTGGTCGGGGAAAAACTTCACCCCCTGCGAGGTCATTTCCCAGAATAACGCCCACCCCCTCGACAGGAAGCTGTGAACGTACACCAAGTTTTACAGTACCTGTTACGAGGTCTGATTTCAAGTAGACATTGTGAAGAGGAACGTTTATACACTCCATTCCAGTTCCACGTATAAGCACGTCTGTACCGGAGTAAGTCTCAGTAGACCGGGGCAATAACTCCTCTAATATAAATGACTGAACTGACCCAGTGTCTCTCAAAATGGTGACAGGTGTACTCTCAGAATCAACTGAGTGAGACACGGAGCCAGTCAGGAGGAAAGGCTGATAGGATGTAGTGGTTGTGTGGCTTTTCTCAAATGCGGGGTGTACGAGTGCAACACTTTTAGATTTGGGAGCGGGATTCTTTTGCTTCCATGCCTTACAGTCAGAAATTAAGTGACTGGGATCAAGACAATAAAAGCAAGCTCGCTTATCACTTAAAGCATTTTTACGGCGCACACTCGACTGGGCCTCACCTTTGCAAGTGCGTGAGAAAACACATGTCGCTTCCCTATCAGATACTTCGCAAACGGAAGGGGATACATTAACACGACGTGCTGGGGGGAACATTCCAATGCATCAACACGAACTCATCGGCCAAAACCACGGCATCGGAAAGGGTTGCAACTTTCTGATCATTTAAATGGACAACAACATTTTCCGGAATACAACTTTTGAAGTCCTCCAGCAAGAACAGCTCTTGAAGCTGATCAAGAGTCGTGATCTTGCTGGAGAGACACCATCTCTCTAAAAGGGTTTTCTTCCTCGCGAACTCGACAAACGCCTGTTTGGCCGTTTTCACATGTGATCTAAATTTTTGACGGTATGCCTTGGGCACCAACTCGAACCCTCTCAGAATGGCAGATTTTACTACATCATAGTCAAGGGACTGATCTATTGGTAAGGTGGAGCAAACCTCTTGCGCTTTACCAGAAAGACTGCACTGCAACAAAAGAGCCCACACATCTTTTGGCCACCGTAATTTCATAGCAACCCGTTCAAAGGCAATGGAATACGAATCCACTTCTGCTTCTCTAAATGGGGGTACAAGTTTAAGATACTTGCCAACATCAAAATCCGGCTCAGAAGCTGCATTATCAGTAATTTGAGGTACAACAACAGCAGGTGAAATCAAGGGAGATAAAGCAGAGGAGAGTCTAGAGCGAGGCATAGGAACTGGTTTTCGATTTAATTCCTGAGCACGCAAATCTAACTGATGCATCTTAATATCCCTATCTGCTTGTGCCTCTATAGCACAAAGCCTGATCTTTCGCCCTTCACACTCCTGCTTTCTTATAAGGAGGTCCAACTCCTTCAACTTGACAGCTAACATAGACTCACCCAGAGAGAGAAGAACCTCACTTGCCACAGCTTCTGCGGTGATCCCAGGTTACTTTGAGATCATTCTGAGGTTAAATACATATTTAAAATCATAACAAGAAATATTTTATTAGCTATTATACTGTTTTTGAAATCAAATCTTTACATAACTATGACAGTAAACACTGGAATCTAACAATGCCTTTGGAAAAAAACAGTTAATCTTTAAAAAATGAAGCATAGCTATACATAAACCCATATAGGAAATAAAAGAGTTATCAAAAAAGCATGTTCTAAACTCCTAAAACATTGGTGTTTCATATTTTAGAGCAGTCACTGCAATTTATGAAAGAAATCAATTAAATCTCTATGTGGGAGTGTGTGTGGAAAAAAAGCAGATGTAACCCCCTTTGTAATCTTTAACATTTTCATAAGTAACTGTAATTTAATTACACATTTTTTCTCAGTAACTGTAACTGATTACAATTACTTTTATTTTGTAATTAAATTACGTAATTCCGTTACATGTAACTAGTTACTCCCCAACACTGTGTATATCTAAGTGTTTCTAATTTTCTAAAGTCGGAAGGAAATTAAACTTAGCAGCATGATAGTTAGGCTGTACTAAATTTACTTTGCTGTTATTTAGTAATCCAGATTACATACACAAATAATTCAAATAGTGTTTTAAACAGATGAATATTTGATACTATACTAGCTAGAAAGTTTAAGATTTTCACTCTCTTTAAGGTCCTGATTCAGCTCCTCCACCTGCTGGGCTTCAGCCAGATAATCAACCACCTCCAGTTCAGCCCGTCATGAATCCGTCTGTTCCAATTAATGCAGTGCCTTACATGATTCAGCCGTATAAAGGTAAACATACAATAAATTTAAATTGAGTGATACATAACATTTAGATGTTCAAATGTGTAACTAAAAGGCTCTGCTTTTCAAAATAGACAATGAATATTTTCAAATATAATACATATCTCATCAATACAAATGCTGGCACATAAAGGACAGATGTTATGTTACTATACTAACTTGAATATTAGAACATTCGAGGTTTTCCCTTTCACTCTCAATTTTTGTCTTAAACTAGGCTATCCAGTCCAGAGCTACCTTCCAAATGCCATACCTCAGACAGCAGGACCTGGACCGGTTCCTCTAGCCGTGGGGCTAGAGCCACAGAATCAACCACTTCCGGTTCAGACAGTCATGAATCTGCCTGGTCCAAGTAATCCAGCACCTCACCAGGTTCAG
>NW_015539962.1:119766-127753 GCF_001515605.1 Sinocyclocheilus anshuiensis
AACTACCCCCCAAGTGCCATACCTCAGACAGCAAGACCTGGACCGGTTCCTCTAGCCGCGGGGCTAGAGCCACAGAATCAACCACTTCCAGTTCAGACAGTCATGAATCTGCCTGGTCCAAGTAATCCAGCACCTCACCAGGTTCAGTCATACACAGGTAAACATAGAATGTTTGAGAAGTTTGTAAAATTTAGATGTTTAAATGTTCTAAAAAAAACATTATTATTGGAATGTCATAAGGAAATTAACGAGATTATTAAATCTAAAATGTTCATGGTTTTCACACTTTATTGATTATTGTCTTAAAGTAGGCTACCCAATCCAAAATTACCCTCCAAGTGCCATACCTCAGACAGCAGGACCTGGACCGGTTCCTCCAGCCACGGGGCTAGAGCCACAGACTCAACCACTTCCGGTTCAGACAGTCATGAATCTGCCTGGTCCAAGTAATCCAGTACCTCACCAGGTTCAGTCATACACAGGTAAACATAGAATGTTTGAGAAGTTTGTAAAATTTAGATGTTTAAATGTTCTAAAAAAAACATTATTATTGGAATGTCATAAGGAAATGAACGAGATTTTTAAATCTAAAAAGTTCATGGTTTTCACACTTTATTGTTTATTGTCTTAAAGTAGGCTACCCAATCCAAAATTACCCTCCAAGTGCCATACCTCAGACAGCAGGACCTGGACTGGTTCCTCCAGCCGCGGGGCTAGAGACACAGAATCAACCACTTCCGGTTCAGACAGTCATGAATCTGCCTGGTCCAAGTAATCCAGCACCTCACCAGGTTCAGTCATACACAGGTAATAATAATAATAATAATAAAAGTATTTGAGAAATTTGAAGAATTTGGATATTGAAATGATATAAAAACGTTATTATTGGTCAAATTTACTAGATTATTAAAACTAAAAATGTCATGGTTTTCACACATTGTTGATTATTGTCTTAAACTTGGCTATCCAGTCCAAATGCCTCAGCCAGGACAGCACATATCAGCATATCCTGTGCAAGGTTATGGTGTACCTGGGCAGGTTCCTCCATCTGCAGGGCTCCAGCCAGGCAATCATCCACCTCCAGTTCAGACAGTCAGGGATCAGTCTAGTTCAGGTAATCCAGCACCATACCAGATTCAGGCATATGCAGATAAAAAGAATAAGTGTGTATGTGAATGATATATTTAGATGTTCACATGTTCAACTAAAACAATGGCCTTTTTCTCATATATAATAAAAGTTAACATTTTCAAATTTACTTTGTTGTCTCTTTTTTGTCAGTTCAATCAATGATCTAGGAACACGGGAGAACATCAATACAAATAAGGACGCAAATCAATAAAATCAAAAATTTTGATTATTGTCTTAAACTAGGTCATCCCGTCCAAAACAACCTTTCAAATCCCATGCCTCAGTCAGAAGTCATAGAACTTCAGTCAGTGAATCAACCACCTCCAGTTCAGTCAGTCTTGAAACAGTCTGATCCAAGCAACCCAGCACTTCACCAAGCTCAGCCATATGCAGGTAAGCATAGTGTGTTCTATAATATTTAAATATGCAAATGTTACTTCTTTTAAAGTTGGAAGCAAATTAGGCTTAACAACATACAATTAAATCAGTTGTGTATCTCCATCCTCCTCACAAACGTCTCTAGCACCTGCAGTTCCTCCACCAGTTCTACTTTTTGGAGTACCACCCGGTCTCGAGTACTTCACTCAGGTGGGCCTTATCTGTCTCATTCTATCAATACTTCTTTCTGGAAGTGTGATGTCTGGTTACTACCTGTTATTTTTTGTGCATTTCAGATCGACCAGATACTTATTCACCAAAAAATAGAGTGTATAAAGAGTGAGTCTTTATAGTCCCTTCTTGTTTGTTTTTTATTAAGTATGTTAGAGCACTGCCAATGCTTGAAAGCATTTCTGTTAACACTCTAAAAGATTGCATACTTTCACTATGTTTAAACCTAAGAGATACTTTAATCTGGCAATCTTTGATCATACTTGTCTACAGTATTAACTGGCTTTGAGACTAACAACCAGTATGAGATCAAGAACAGCATCGGGCAAGAGATCTACCACGCCAAAGAAGACAGTGACTGCTTTATACGCAATTTATTTGGTCCAGCACACGGTTTTAAAATGCATATTAAGGACAACATGGACCAAGAGGTCATTCAGTTGCACAGACCAATGCGCTGCTTCCTGCAAGAGGTAGAACAGACTTTATCTTGTCAAGGCTAATATAGCAGCTAAATAAAACATTTTAACACAAATGTTGAAAGGAGTTCCAACATGCTGCATGGGCTTCAGACCAAAAAAATTGTCAATCTTTGACCTAGAATGACTGACAATTGACAATTTACGTAATTGCTTATTAAAGATTTGCATAGTTTAGCTTTTATCAACGGTCACAACTATGTGCTGTAATGAAGGGATGTTCATAATCTACAACAAGAGATTAAATTCTCACAAACCTATATATACAGTATATCCTATATATATATATATATATATATATATATAAAAAAAATGACTGATGGTTTAGTGAGGGATTGAGCTGCTTGCTTGAGGATAGCAATTTGAAGGGGTAATTTCACACTAATCTTGCTAGAATATGATATGATTTAGTTGTTGAGTTTTGAAGAACATGCTTGCAAGCAGCTGTGCAGGGATTTGAGCTTATTCTATTTATGGGACAGTGGTACGGGGGTTAAACTGATTTAGCATGAGGTGGAAAGTGCTCTATTTTTAGCAGTGTGTTTACATGCTTCTTAGGCATGTGTCTAACACTATTTGAGTTATTCGATTCACTATTTAATATTCCATACTCTATAACTTTTTGCAGTTACTCTTTTTTAAATACACTTACACTTAAATTGGAGAGGATGTAGCATTCCTATTAGAAATGTGAAAACTGCTATAAATTTCTATTCGGTGCTCTTGAAGCACCTGTCACTCCAAGGTGCCTTATAAATTAGATTGTCTGCTTATTGCACATTTTTTGACATACTTTCTTTTGTTGTTTATTAATTGATGTGCATTTTCCACCCTCAGATTGAGGTACAGGCTCCCCCTGGAGTAATCATAGGCTATGTGAAACAGGAGTGGTCTTTTTTACCAAAATTCACCATCCTGGGCCCCAATAATGAGGTACTACTGAAGATCCAGGGACCCTTCCTTCCATTCAAATGCTGTGGTGACATAGACTTTGAGGTAACGTTTATTTCAGGCAAGATAAGTTTAAAGTTGTTTTAAGGTGTTTAGCATTTGATGTTAGGATTACACATGTCTTTTGCACCACTAAGAAGGTCTGTCTTTAGGTTAAAGGCAATATTGGTGAACAGTCTGTTGGTCGAATCACAAAACAACGGAGTGGTTTATTAAAGAAATGCATCAGTGATGCCAGCAACTTTTGTATCCAGTTCCCTCTGGACATGGATGTTAAAATGAAGGCTGTACTTTTGGGTGCTTGCCTCTTTATTGTGAGTATTAAGCCAATGATTTCAGCGATTCACAGAATATTGTATGCTAGGAAAGTTCATTCATAGCTGATATTTTTAGCTGTTTTGAAAATTATTTAGACAAGGCACTATATATTTTGAAATTACATCAGTTAAGAAAATATCAACAGTATACAATTGTATTAAAATATATAGCATTATAGTAATGATTCTTGTTTGGAATGATCTCTTTTTCTCTTTCCTTTTCTTCTTACAGGACATAATGTTCTTTGACAAAGGTGGAAATTTATTTCTAAAATTATTAAGGGCATCATGAAATGCCTTCCTTTTTTTTCTTTTTCTTTTTTAAAGAGTGTCTAAATTTATAATATCCTGTCTCTGAGAGGCCAGTATGGAGTCTGTAAGGATTAATTAGGACCTGGAGCAAATCCAAGTTTTGCATATGCAGATGATTTGATGAGTCTGCTTTCCATTTGAGGGAGTTTGTTTTTCAGAGAACTACTTTTCTCTCCTCCCTTAGCAGAAACAGTCATATGCAGGCGGTTTGAGTGAGAGTGTGGTATGGTCTGAATGACAGTATACATACTACTAATGCCGTAATAGAGAAAAATGCAAAACAGGCAGGCAACCTTTGTCAAGATGGAGAAACCTACACACTTAAATGGACTCATAGGGACCTCATCTATTCCTTGGAAGGGAATATTCTTCAGTTCTACTTTCCTTTTTTGTGAATTTTAGTGCTTTCAGCACACATGCACTGTTAGGAAAATATTGAACAGTGTTTTCCACAACCTTGTAGTTTTATTTGTACAGCACAAATTAACCAAATGTACTGCCATTCGGCTGTAACTCTTCAAAATGTCAGTTTCTGATGATGTCAGCACTATTTTTTTAGCTCTCGTAATCGTATTTAGCTCTAGACAAAACTGACAATCATATACTGCTACTGTGCATTTATATATATTTATATATAAATATAGTCAATTAAACTAGTCAATTAAACATTCTTTTGATTTGTTGTTACTTGTGCATTTTTCAGGTTTCACATTCATAGGATTACTTCTGCCCAACAAGAAACTAAAATGTGTTGAAATGTAGGCTTATTTTAAAACATGTACACACATTGTAACAATATTAGACCTGTTCAATATTTACTGTTACAAATTGGACTTTCACAACAAAATCACCAAGGAACTAATGTCTAATGTTTACCACAACTTACTATAACCCATCATAAAGAAAGTTTTGAAGCAGTATCTCTTTTTAAATTAAGAAATGTACTCTTTAAAAACAGGGAAAAAGATTAGCCTTTTATGACCACCAAAATGAACCCTCCATCAGGACCCAGTAGAATCATGTTAGACAGTCAAGGGCGTAAGAAGTCAACAAGATATACTTGTTCTTGTCCAACCTGTTTACTTGCATTACAACCCCTACCAGAGTTTGCAGTCTTAAAGGTTAAATGCAGTCTGCAAATTGGTGATGTTCTTGTAAAGTAAAAAATGTTACTAATAATATCCAAATTCTCCAGGAAAATGGCACAAAAAAGTAAAAAAATAAATAAAAAAACACAAACTTGTCTGAACTAAATAATTTATTTGACTTTAACTTTTTTAATAGGCTACTTACAAAAAACAGTTATATATATTTTAGTTATTTGAGCTGTCATTATGAATGAAAAGAGTAAAAAAAAGAACTCAGAAATAACTTCTGTAGCATTCACTTTCACTTTCTTTAGTATGCACCATTTTTTGATTTGGCTTCAGCTTTCAGCCATCTGGTTCCACGATATTGAACATGATACTAAATACAGAGATCTAATCCTCACTGATGTGTACTTAACTTTGAAGAGTAAATACACTTGCATTCCCTTTTATGCTGTTGTTCCTATACTGTGAAATAAATATTATTACAACAAAAAATTCAAAAACATGAAATATTTTAATGTAAGGGACAAAATAAATAGTACTTCAGCAGACTAAACACATAAATGCACGTCCATATCTTTATTGATAAAATAGTTCCAAAAGAGGATACAGGGAACAGACTACTTTTCATTAGAGAAAAAATACTAAATTATAGGCCCATGTATATATTAAATATTGTCTTCCATCTTTTGTTGATCCTGGATCAACATTACTGTCCAAAAACTAGACTAAACCCAATCCCTACCCCTAAACCTAACCCTACCCATAATTTATTCCTAAAATTAGTGTGAAATGATAGCTGATTAACAAGGGTGTAGATGCACCTAACCCTGATAGTTATGGAGCTCATAGTATGTCAAAACTATTTGAATTTGAATTGTGTAAATTTGAATTATTGACAAGTGTCATTTAACAAAACAGAATTTAATGTGGCATTTAACATAGTTCTGAATTAGATTTTTTTTTAACTTGAATATTGAACATTTGAAATTTAACACAACTGAATTTTTTATGGTAGTTTTTTTTATGTATTTTCAAACAGCATATTTTTTGTTCTGAACGAGTTTTGTCAGTTTGTCACAAATACAGACATGGTTTTATGTTTACAAGGTGCGATGCAAGGCAACGCGTAAAAAGTCAGTACAAGTCATTATAATACGTAATTATGTCCCCACTGGATGCAACAGATGTTTATAATGGGTTTTAATGTTTTTGAATCGTCGCTCCGGCCGGACAAGGCATCACAATATGGTAAGGAATGTAACATTTCCGTCACACGCTCAAGGTGTTCGGCCAATCACAACGCACTGGATAGCTGGCCAATCACAGCACACCTCGCTTTTCAGACCGATGAGCTTTGTAAAAATCGACGCGTTTCAGAAAGGCGGGGCATAGAGGAGAAACAATAATGTACAGTATGTGGAAAATAATGTGTTGTTTTAACCTTAAACCACATAAACACATTTCATTACACCAAATAAACAAAATAATGTTCTTTTTAGCAACATCATATGAAGAGGCGGACAGTAACTAAGTACATTTACTTGAGTATTGTACTTAAGTACACTTTTTGAGTATCTGTACTTTACTTGAGTATTATTTATTCTGGGAACTTATGACTTTAACTTCACTACATTTGAAAGACAAATATTGTACTTTTCACTCCACTACATTTCTATCAAAATAACACAGGGATAACATCAATAGCACAGGCATAACACAGGATTAACAGAGTAATAACACAGGCATAACATAGGAATAACACAATAGCACAGTAATAATTCAGTAGTAAGACAGGAATAACACAGTAATAACACAGGAATAACTCAGTAATAACACGTTAATAACACAGTAATAACACAGCAATAACACAGGCATAACACAGTAATAACACAGGAATAATTCAGTAATAGCGAATTAATAACACAGGAATAATACAGGATTAACACAGTAATAACTCAGGATTAACACAGTAATAACACAGAAGTAACACAGGAATAACTCAGTAATAACAGAAATAATAGGAATAACACTGTAATAACAGAAATAACACAGGAAATACAGAGTAATACCACAGGAATAATTCAGTAATAAAACAGGAATAACTCAGTAATTTCAGTAATAACACAGGAATAACACATTAATAACACAGTAATAACACAGCAATAACACAGGCATAACACAGTAATAAATAACTCAGTAATAACACGTTAATAACATAGTAATAACACAGCAATAACACAGGCATGACACAGGAATAACACAGGATTAACACAGTAATAACACAGAAGTAACACAGGAATATCTCAGTAATAGCAGAAATAACAGGAATAACACTGTAATAACAGTAATAACACAGCAACAACACAGGCATAACACAGGAATAACACAGAAGTAACACAGGAATATCTCAGTAATAGCAGAAATAACAGGAATAACACTGTAATAACAGAAATAACACAGGAAATACACAGTAATACCACAGGAATAATTCAGTAATGTCAGTAATAACACAGGAATAACACAGGATTAACTCAGTAATAACACATTAATAACACAGTAATAACACAGCAATAACACAGGCATAACACAGTAATAACACAGGAATAATTCAGTAATAGCGAATTAATAACACAGGAATAATACAGGATTAACACAGTAATAACTCAGGATTAACACAGTAATAACACAGAAGTAACACAGGAATAACTCAGTAATAACAGAAATAATAGGAATAACACTGTAATAACAGAAATAACACAGGAAATACAGAGTAATACCACAGGAATAATTCAGTAATAAAACAGGAATAACTCAGTAATTTCAGTAATAACACAGGAATAACACATTAATAACACAGGATTAACACAGCAATAACACAGGCATAACACAGTAATAACACAGTAATAACAGAAGTAACACAGGAATAACTCAGTAATAGCACAAATAACAGGAATAACAAAGTAATAACAGAAATGACACAGGAAATAAACGGTAATATCACAGGAATAATTCAGTAATAAAACAGGAATAACACAGAAATAACACAGGCATAACACAGGAATAACGCAGTAATAACACAGAAATAACACAGGAA
>NW_015539963.1:0-2029 GCF_001515605.1 Sinocyclocheilus anshuiensis
TGGGATATATACCCCACGCCTTAAAATCCAACCTGTATAAAAAGGAAGACAGAAAGACATTCTGGAGATGTTTCGCTGCTGAGAGCATCTCCATTTTATTCTCATTGATGATGTAATAAAGTTTATCTCCTGGCATCAAAACCCTTTTGATTTGTGGTTCCTAAGATGAGCAGCAGACGACACCACAAATTGTTGACCACGAAGGGACTGGAAAAGAGCAGAAGAGTGGACGACCACTTTGGGCTAACTGAGACAGGCAACACAAACACGGTGGCCACCGAATAGGCAAGCAATTTTGCTTATATAATTCGTTTGTGTTGTTTGCTGGTCTGCTCTTAGTGGTAAGGACACTTAAAATCTGCTCTTCCAGAATTAAAAATAAATAAATAACTAAAATAAAATAAAAGGGGTTTTGATGCCAGAAGAAATAACTGCATGCACAGATTTGGTTTACTATTAGGAAGGCCTTCATAGGTGAAATTGAAACTGGATGGTGTAGGCAGAAATACATTGCATGCAGTGGTCTGTGTATATTGTAGATTGGGCCTAAAAGGGCAGCAATAAACAATGAAGCAGATGTAGTATAGGAAAGCACGCAAAGACCTTTGGGTAATGCTCTGTAGGAGAGGAAAAGTACAGAGGGCTGAACGGAAAGGCGGAAATCCCTGCAGGGCGCTGATTTTTTACTGAATAGAGGGAGAAATTATCAGTAAAAGAACGAGAGCACTGCAGGTCACTCGAGGAAGAGTGTAGTATTTTGTTGTATGAGACTGAAACTGTGTCTGTGTCCGTATGAATGTCTGTGTGAGTGATGGTGAATGTATGAGGAAATAACTGTATGAGTGATGGTGAATGTATGAGAAAATAAATAAATTCTGTATTGGGTGGGTACAGGCTGCGCACCCTCTTGGTCCATCACTTAAATATGGCTTGGCGTGAATGGACGCAGCTCGTGCTGCACCCGAGAGGGATGAATAAATGATTAGCCCTGAAATAAAGGGAAACAATATGAATGCAGTATTCCTATAAATAAAGGAAAAAGTAATGAATGATGAGCCCTGTGTGTGAATAAAGGGATGAGCAGTGTGAATGTGATTAGGAAAGCAATATCAATAAAGATTGAATCAAGATCTTGTATAGACTTTTGCATGTTTGTTGTCTGTGGGGAAGAGAAGGAGAAACATTTTCAGAGATCAGTGCAGTAGAAGTGAGATCAAGGAAGCAAGTTAAATAAGTATATTAAAAATAATTATAAGTGTGGAAAAAATAATAAAGAGCAATAAATAAAGAATTATTATTAGAAATGTTTGCATACTGAGTGATTGTAAAATAGAGTTGAGACTATCAATTCATACAAAAAGGGTAAATGCATCAGACAGAATAAAGACTAAAATTAGGAGAAATTGGTTAAAATAGTTAAATTAAAATTTAATTATAATAATATAGGAAAAAATATGGCAGTCATATTAGGATTAAAATAGCCACTGTGTAAAGGAGTTAATATACAAGATATAAAACAAAAATGGCAGGAAGGAAGAAAGGGACAGCAAATCGAGATGGTCTCCCAGTACATCATAATAGGTAAACAGGGAGCAGCTTTAAATATACCAGAAGGTGAATTTGTTAAAAAATGGTTCAGTGAAACTGCAGCTTTAAATATACCAGAAGGTGAATTTGTAAAAAAATGGTTCAGTGAAACTAATTTGGTTCCACATATTGCAGTATATGTAGGAAAAAAAATTGGGATGCAAAAGATTTAGGACCAATGATGAAAAAGGCAGAACAAAGCAAGTGGGAACCAACAGAACATCCATTGATTTTTCATTCAGCTGACAAAAATTATATCAAAATTTTGTGTGCAACCAGTTTGCTGGGAATTCCTCAAGAAGTAGTTATCGGTCAAAAGAAAATGACACAGATGACTACAACATCCGAAATAATAAACCAAAATGAGACTAAGTTATATAAGGAAATGCCAAAAGAACAACAGGTACCAACTGAACTATGGTCTCAACATGACACAGATATA
>NW_015539964.1:0-1584 GCF_001515605.1 Sinocyclocheilus anshuiensis
GCAGTTTTGCTGACAGATAAACCAGGTATCTCAGAGAAAGAATAAGCATTGTTCTTTTACATATATTTCCAACATTGTAACAATACAAAGTTGATTGAAAATTGTTGAGCTTACCCTTTAATAATGTTGAACGATAGTGTTTAACTGAACACATGACTAGACTTTAGTAAGATTTTATCAGAAAAGATTTTAGAATTTGTATCATATAATTTAAAACATTTTAACTGCTGTAATTATTGTTTGCTCGGTTTTTATTTTGTAATTCATTTTGTTTATGTAACTCTTGTATTATTGTAACTCAGTTTTTGCCATGAAGATAGTGTTAGATTCTGACATGGCAATAAAAATGAATAATTACTAGTACTGAGCACGACTTATATTATCTTATCTATTATGAGCTGCTGTCATGTGGACATTACTTTGTTGCCAGAAGATAGTCTTCCCCAGGGAGTCTTTAGTCACCTCTGGCTGATTCAAGGAGGTTTTTAAATTGTAACCCTGAAAACATGCATTTCCTGTAAACCTACTTTGAAATTATAAGTATTGTGAAAGGTACTTATATTTATACAACACTTAACCATGCTTTTACTAGTAAAACTGTAGCAACCATAAGTGTATGGTCATTTTTTTTTGGTTCATACCATGGTTTTGATGTCATGGTTCTGCTATAGTTATTTTGTAGTAATACTACAGTAAACATGTGGTAACCATGACTATAGTGTAGTTTTTGAAATCGTGGTAAATTTTGTAGTTACTATGGTTTTACTGCAAATGCTGTAGTAATGGTTATTTTTGTGCTTACTATGGTTTTACTGCAACAGTCATAGTTAAACCATAGTTATTGTAGTAAAACTATGGTTGATTTTGTTTTTACTATGGATTTACTGCAAATGCTGTGGTAAAACCATGGTTAATCTCTGAAAGAGTACAAACAATTGTGAATTGATTTGAATGCTCTCATTTGTAAGTCACTTTTGATAAAAGCATCTGATAAATGTAAAATGTAAATGTTTTTTAATGTTTATTGAAAATGTTAATAAATTTTCAACCTTTATTGAGAGTGGTGTGTATTGTTTATTGTTAAACCAGCGGCTGCTGCCGCGGGTGGTCCGTAACGATCAGTGGCGGTTCGTGGGTTTTAAAATAGAGGAGGCACGCTAATTGTAACGTTATTGGTTATTGTAATGTCTGGGATCCCTGCCGATTATTATTATTATATTATTTGCTTAACCACTTTAAAATGGCCTTTTGGTTGCTTTTAGTCAGAAAACGTAAAGAAAAGGACATACATACAGCAAGATAATATAACTTTCACTTACCTGGCCTATCACTTGAAGCAAACATCCCTCCCTTCTTAAAAGTCTGTGTTAAAAGAGAGCTGACTGTTGCGCCATTTAATTAAGCCGACTGCTGTAGCCTATATCCAGTTTAGGCTGTTTTCCCTAAATTTGTACTGTTTGAATGACAGCTTGGTAAATCTGTTGGCAATCAAATATTCAATATCGCTACTCATCATAACTACTAGGTACATTATCAGTGCAGCGGCAGACGTTCAAACTAATATCACGTAATTTACGTCTCTGT
>NW_015539964.1:2166-9386 GCF_001515605.1 Sinocyclocheilus anshuiensis
ACCACAGCGTCTTGTCTCCATTGGCAACACGCACGATTTGTGTCGATTGCAAGTGACGTCGCAGGTAGTGGAGAGTGCAAGTGGCGATTGCAAGTGACATTGTAATTTAGTTTCTTTTTTCTTGTCTTCACCACCTGGCTATACTGTTGTAAAATGTTGAGAGATTCAAACAAAAAGTAATCAATAAATAGAACAAAATAAAAAAGACTGCAAGTGACGTCGCTAGCGGAAGTGCAAGTGTCTGAGAGTGCAAGCGCCAAGCTGCAGCCAGACCCTTTTGAGAGTTCTCGGCTTCTATCCTCACCCCAGAATCTGCTCCAGAAAGTTCTCCTTCATCTCCGCTGGTCCTGTCCAGCTCTCCATCATCTCCTGAGTCTCCTTCGCCTCTGCTGGTCCAAGTAATGTATTCTCTGTTTAATACATTACATAGAGAATGGTTAACATTGTTAACTGAAACTAAGTTAATAAGAAATGTAATTACTTTAAATTATTTAATATACATTACAATAATGATAATAATAATAATAAACTTATTTTATTTCAATTAAAGTCTTGACCAGGGGCACATCAGGTACTCACGAGCGAGACTATGGGTGCTCCAGAGAGGGAACAAAATGTCAAAAACAAAAAGTGGATCCCATAGCAAGAAACAAAAATAATCCACGTCCAAACAAAAAGTGGATCCCATTGCAAGAGAGGGAACAAAATGTCAAAAAAAAAAAAAGTGGATCTCATTGCCCTGTCGCACAATAAAGGCTTTTTATATTTTGCCTGCTATGTGAGTGCCTGGACGTGGATTATTTTTGTTTCTTGCAATGGGATCCACTTTTTGTTTTTGTTATTTTATTTCAAGTTGAAGTACTAAAATAACTAAAACTAAATAACCTAAAACTTAAAGCTATATGTAGACATATTAAAAAGACAAAAACTGTAACCAAAATTAATTTTTTTGTTAAACTTAATCCTGGTCTGCTGTCCTCATTCCTGGAGGATAGCAGTCCACTTTTAGTCTTTGGCGACTTTAACATTCATCTGGACAAGCCTTATGGTGCAGACTTCCATTCACTCCTAGCTTCATTTGATTTCAAATGCCTTACCACTACAAGCACTCACAAATCAGGCAACCAACTTGACTTAATTTACACATGCAGTTGTACTGCAGACAACATTTTGGTAAAACCCCTACACATCTCTGATAATTTCTTCATTACATTTAACCTACATCTTCCTACCTGTGTGCCACCAACCCCTCTACTTGTTACTTTCAGACGAAACCTGCGCTCCCTTTCACCCTCCTATCTTTCCTCTGTAGTGTCTTCCTCTCTTCCCTCACCTACCCATTTCTCATCTCTGGACGTTAATGCAGCAACGGACACTTTATACTCTACTTTAACTTCTTGTCTAGACAATATATGTCCTCTCTCCTCCAGGCCAGCATTTAACCTACATCTTCCTACCTGTGTGCCACCAACCCCTCTACTTGTTACTTTCAGACGAAACCTGCGCTCCCTTTCACCCTCCTATCTTTCCTCTGTAGTGTCTTCCTCTCTTCCCTCACCTACCCATTTCTCATCTCTGGACGTTATTGCAGCAACTGACACTTTATGCTCTACTTTAACTTCTTGTCTAGACAATATACAGTATGTCCTCTCTCCTCCAGGCCAGCACGGGCTACCCCTTCTAACTCCTGGTTATCCGATGTTCTTCGTGAGAATAGGCCCAAATTCAGGGCAGCAGAGAGAAAATCTGCCATCCCACAACATGCCCACTAGACCCAATCCCCTCACACCTTCTCCAAGCAATCTCCCCTACACTTTTACCATGACTCACACACATCATCAACACATCTTTTCTCACAGGCACTTTCCCCACTGCATTCAAGCAGGCTCGGGTAACCCCACTGCTCAAAAAACCTACATTAAACACTTCAACTACAGATAGCTACAGACCTGTCTCTCTCCTTCCTTTCATAGCAAAAACACTCGAACGAGTTGTTTTTAACCAGGTATCATTATTTCTTACACAGAACAACCAACTGGATCCTAACCAGTCAGGCTTCAGGAGTGGCCCTTCAGCTGAGACTGCGCTACCCCATTCTAGAATTTTTTTGTTTATTTTTGTTCCCAGAACGTTCTCCTATAAGGTAGGATAACATTCTCTACAAACATTCTAAAAATGTTTAGCGACAACATTGTTAGAACATCATTCCCTAATATTCTTATAATGTTTTTAGCGGGTAGTTTTATTTATGCTCCCAGAACGTTCTCTCAAAACGATAGGATAACATTCTCTAAAAACATTCTAAAAATGTTCCCAGAATCCTAAACACTCAAAAAAATGCTTAGCTCTTATGTTCTTAAAACATACAATTTTATTAATCTAAAAAATAAAACATAAAAATCTAACAGGTTTATAAAGGGCATCCACTTCATTTATTAGTAGTTTTACAAACAGTAAATGCTCAGCATCACATGTTGAAGAACTCAGTAAAGTGCAGTGCATAATCAAGCGTCTGACTGTTGTTTGCTCAGAGTGCTCATCATTGTCTTTGCTTGTTGTGGTTCTTGCAGAAAAATAATACAGTCGTCTGTATTAATAGGTGTTCAACTGTTCTTCTCCTCCAGTTTTCCAGCTGCTCTCCCAGTTAGCAGCACTGAGCTCTATTCTCTGTGAGCATGATAGAGTTCTTCCTCATGGCCTATAACAGAGGAGCATACAACAGTGTAAACAGAAAGAATACAAATACATATTACATCTTAAGATCACAAACAATACTGAAAACTTTCTAAATTAGCCAGCCTAATTAGTATTCAGAAACTATGTAAAGACTAATTTATTGAAAGTATACATATGACACCTTATGAGTATCTATATCAGTGGTTCTCAAACTTTTTTGGTCACGCCCCCCTTTAAACCAATAAAAAAAATCTGGTGCCCCCCTTTTACCGAATTCCCATCCCACCTCAGACTACCAAATAATTTCACTAAACATGATGAAAAATTAATGCTTTTTTAATTTTAAAAAAGCTACAGGGAAAAAACGCCTGCATCACTTGAAACATTGAAAAATTGCATAGAGAGAATAACTGTTATTATTATTATTATTATTATTCTCTCTGTTATTTATTTATTTTTTGTGGGTTTCATGCTGTCCGCTAAGGCATAGGACACACACAGGCTTTCCTCCTCACCAACGACATTAAACACCATGTCTACACCGGACGCGAGCGGCAAAATACAGTAGAACCCCTTATAATCAGTGACGCTGTCTACACTGGATGCGGCGTGGCGCGATAAGACAAAACCCGACATTAAACTGATGCCTTGTTCTATTTATGACGTACTGGCACAAAGTTAAAATTATTTGCAATGGTCGCTTTGTCACGTCCAGTGCCTCGTCATATTTTCTGCATTTAGCTTTTGAATGACCAGCACCTGCCTGGGTCTGTGTGACTTCATCTATGGCTTTTCTCTTCCCTTTCAAAAACCGATCCATCTCCTATACTAAGTTACGTCCTTTGGCTGTTTACTGTTTTATTTCTTTTCTTTTTCTGCTGATGGCCCGTGCCCTCCCTGCAATACTCATGCACCGCCGCCGCCCCCACAATTCTGGCATTTTCTTGCAACTGTGTGTTTATACAATACAATTCTAAGGAAAGGGGAAAAAAAAAAAGAATTGAGAATTATATCAGGGTCTGTCTACAGACCTTTTTAATACCACCTTTCGTGAAATTTAAGACCAAACCTGTGATGGAAATACACAATAGATTACATGCATGTGTGATATTTAATGCATTCTGATTCTGATTTAATGTTAAAAGAAAACAAAATATCCTCCTGAGACCTAAGCATAGCATTTTGTTTTATCTTCCATAACATAGTTGAGAATCATCTTTATACAAAGTTTGGTTAACGAAAACCCTGAAACCTAAAAATTGATTGGATCATCTGGCTGTTACCAATCAAATTAAATTTACAGTGCAAAATTACAACTGCAATACATTTTTAATAGGCCTATACAAAAAAGATATGCTGAGGAAAAAATCATACTTTTAAATACACTAAACCACCAGTAGATGATGGGAATTAACTTATTTATTTAACTGATTGGTAGGTTCAAAACACTGTACTGAAACAATGCGGAGTGTTGCTTGGAGAATGTGAAATACTTCTGCTGTCATCTTTCTTTGGAACTATTTTCATTGGTGAAACAGAACAAAACAGTCAATATTATGTCTAAAATTTACTTGTTTGTTGAACTGAAATCAAGGTAATATTTGCCAAGTGCCTATAATTTAACAAGGTATAAATTTAGGTATTGGGTAGGATTTAGGGATGTAGAATAAGGTCATGCAGATACTAATGAACAACCAATATACTAGTAATATGCAAGCTAATAAGCAACTAGTTAAAAGTGAGAGCTTATGAATGCCGTTACACATTTAATTTCTCCATGAAAGTCTCTCACAAAAAATCAGGCAGCACAAGCCTCAACAACAGCTGTTTGCGCTGAATATAAAAAAATTAAAAGAATCATCTTAACCCACGGCCACCGATGAAATCCGAGAGCTCTCTGACCCTCCATAGACAGCAATGGTACTACCACCACGGTCAAGGCACAGAAACATAGTAAGGACGTCGTTAAAATGGTCCATGTGACCTCAGTGGTTCAATCATAATTTTACGAAGCTACGAGAATACTTTTTGTATGGCACAATACAAAAAAATAAAACACTTTATTAAACAATTCTTCTCCTCAGCGTGTGTTCCGAAGATGAACGAAGGTCTTACGGGTTTGGAACGACATTAGGGTGAGTAATTAATGACCGAATTTACATTTTTGGGTGAACTATCCCTTTAACTCCTTCTAGAGCTTTAAAGGGATAGTTCACCCAAAAATGTAAATTCGGTCATTAATTACTCACCCTAATGTCGTTCCAAACCCGTAAGACCTTCGTTCATCTTCGGAACACACACGGAGGAGAAGAATTGTTGAATAAAGTGTTTTTAAAGTGTTTGTGCACAAAAAGTATTCTCGTAGCTTCGTAAAATTATGATTGAACCACTGATGTCACATGGACCATTTTAACGACGTCCTTACTATGTGTCTGTGCCTTGACCGTGGTGGTAGTACCGTTGCTGTCTATGGAGGGTCGGATAGTCTTAGACTTAATGCTTATATCTTTCCCATTACCCCATTATGACTTACTGAAAGATTATTAACTTTTAAATTCTAAATACATAATCAGATGAACACCCAAGTAGCAAATGTAAAGCATAGAACACAATATTACAGTAACACTACAGCAGGAGTTTTCAAACCTGCCCTGGAGGACACCCTGCCCTGCATATTTTGTATGTCTCCGTCATCTAACACACCTGATTCAACTCATCATCTTGTTAGTAGAGACAGCAAGTTGGGTGTGTCTGATAAGGGAGACATACAAAATGTGCAGGGCTGGGGGTCCTCCAGGACAGGTTTGAAAACCACTGCACTACAGTATAGGGAACATATTCTCTATTAACTACAACTTTTGCCTTAATTAACTCCTAATTTACTGCTTATTAATAGTTGGTAAGGTAGTTTTTGTAGCATTTAAATTTAGGTATTGGGTAGGATTTAGGGATGTAGAATAAGGTCATGCAGATACTAATGAACAACCAATATACTAGTAATATGCAAGCTAATAAGCAACTAGTTAAAAGTGAGAGCTGAACTCTAAAATAAAATGTTACCAATATTAACGTTACCTAGAAAGTAGAAACAGATTAACGTTACAGTACCTTTGTTGTAAATGGAGACTTTTATTGCGTCATCCGTGTTCATCTTCAAGCAGGCAGTTTGGGTTCTGGATGAAAATAAATCTATTATTCAAAAGCAGCAATACACCCAAAATTAATGCAACTGTCATATATAATTCTAAGAAAGTAAGATCCAACCCCAATACTGAAAGATGTCTAGGCTATATCAAATGTGCATGTGAAAAAGTTATAAAGATAAAAAAGAATCGTGTCATCCTAGATTGAAACTTTTTTGATTTTTGTGTATGTAAATACGTAAAAGATAAAAAAGAAATACGTAAACTAAAAAATAAATAAATAAAAAAATGTACAGGTAATTATTGTGGAAGGGAGAGTTCCCCTGACCTGGAGACAGATTTGTTGTTTGGGCCACGGACTGCGCGAGTAAAACATCCTCCAGCACCTCTGTATCCGATTCCGCCGCGTTTGAATGTGAAAGACTCCGTACTCACTTAGTTCCGTCAAATAAGACGATTGCGACCACGAACACTGTACACCAATTTCTTCAACAACTAGGGATGGGCGTATCGATCCAAAGTATCGATATATCGATACGAAATATCGAGTATCGAAAGTATACTCAAACAAAAAATATCGATACTAAGGTGTGTTTTATTTACCAGTTTTTTTTACAATTATTTTGTTAATTTAACAAAAAAAAATTCGTACAATATACATTGAATTGGACGAATAACCTTTGTTAGCGAGTAATTGTGTAGGGTAGAACTATTTTCCTGCTCATCTGAACACACGCAAATGTTGCAAGACAGAACCAATCAATCACAGAGTGCATTCACTGACTTCTGCTGACCACTCAAGGCAGAAAGGGTCCGTGTACCTGGCGGCCAATGGATTTTCCTTTTGAAATTAGAAAACCAAAATCTACACGATTCGATATTCGAATATTCGATTCTACACGGACCCAGAAGCCAATCTAGTAATGTTCTAGCTTTGTTAACACGTCACATTACAATAAAGTTTTTTTCAAGAACATTTTGTCATCTTAGACCTCAAAATGATATCCTCATAACATTTTCCTAATGTGGCTAAGAGAATGTTCTTCCTCTATTATTGTGGAACGTTGTGCTAATATTTTATTGCGAACATTGTATAATCTGTTTTCTCAACAACATCCTCAAAATGTAGCTGGTAAAATGTTCTAAACAGTACCAAATTGGGTACTTTTACTTTTAACAATAGCAGAACCCTTTTTGGCCCTACAGGTGCATCTCAATAATTAGAATGCCGTGGAAAAGTTAGTTTATTTCAGTAATTCAACTCAAATTGTGAAACTCGTGTATTAAATAAATTCAATGCACACAGACTGAAGTAGTTTAAGTCTCTGGTTCTTTTAATTGTGATGATTTTGGCTCACATTTAACAAAAACCCACCAATTCACTATCTCAACAAATTAGAA
>NW_015539964.1:10216-11403 GCF_001515605.1 Sinocyclocheilus anshuiensis
TGATATCCTCATAACATTTTCCTAATGTGGCTAAGAGAATGTTCTTCCTCTATTATTGTGGAACATTGTGCTAATATTTTATTGCGAACATTGTATAATCTGTTTTCTCAACAACATCCTCAAAATGTTCCCGGTAAAATGTTCTAAACAGTACCAAATTGGGTACTTCTACTTTTAACAATAGCAGAACCCTTTTTGGTTCTATATAGAACCCTTTTTTAATAAGGTTCCATAAAGAACTGTGCTTTGACAAGTTTATAGGACCTGGTGTTACAATTTATTTTCAATTAATATCAGTAAATCTTTTTTAATTATTAATATTTGTATTAATATTATTTTTATATATTGTTTATTCATATTAATTTTCATCCATCTATCTACCTGATTTTATAATATATTGTGGCTTCTATTTAGGTTTTACATAAATAAATAAACAAACAAACAAACAGCATATGTCAATTATGTACATTAATTTTTTTTATTGACATGGCAAAGTGTAGGAAAAATTACTGGGCTCAAACAACTGCTATTAGCTGAAAACATTAATAAATATCAGTTGACACTGAACATGATATGGAATTAATGAAGACCAAGTTCAAGTGAAATATCTTCACAATGTCTTTATGTCCATCTTTATGTTTCTCATTGCTGATGATGAGGTGGTAGGATGTGACAGCTTCTGAAACACAGTTGAGTTTAGAGCTATAATGTGTGCAGTTATTTATGTAAAACAATTAGAAAAAATGTTAAACTAAAAAGAGAAAAAGACATGATTGGCATGAAACTAGATACCATCTTTAAAGGTAAAATTTTAAGAAATTTTAAGAAATTAATCATTTACCTCTTAAGAGTGTGTTCAAAGTCTGTCTTGAGCTCCAGAAAACCAGTAATGATGCGGCTTTGACGGTTACAGATTTGGAAAACAAAAAGGTGGGAAAAAAGAACCCTAAACTCTAAAGCAAAGAACCATCTCAGCATATAAAAGGTTCTTCAGGAGGATACGGTTCTAAAAAGAGCTGTTTCTACGTGTAAAGAACCTTTAAAGAACCATCTTTTTTTTAGAGTGTAGCTTTGTAAACACAAGAACATTCCAAAACTTTTTATAAAAAACATTACACCACCTCAGGCCTCAATGATGTTCTTATAACTTTTTCCTAATGTGGCTGTGAGAATGTTCTTTCTTTGTT
>NW_015539964.1:11674-27515 GCF_001515605.1 Sinocyclocheilus anshuiensis
ACTGTTACCTCAACAACATCCTCAAAATGTTGCAGATAAAATGTTCTAGCTTTGTTAATACGTCACATTACAAGAGCGTTTTATAAAAAATCATTCCATCACTTAAGGACTCAATGATGTTCTCATAACGTTTTCCTAATGTGGCTGAGAGAATGTTCTTTCTTTGTTATCTTGAAACATTGTGCCAGTGTTTTATTGAGAACATTATATAATCTGTTACCTCAACAACATCCACAAAACATACTCAAAATGTTGCAGGTAAAATGTTCTAGCTTTGTTTACACTTAACATTTTAGGAACATTATCTGAAATGAAAAACATTCTTAAAACATTTTTTGAACATTACATTCAAATGTTTTCTCTAAAACATCAACCAAACCTGTACGGAATGTTAGCCAAAGTTATGAGAACATTCCCTGCTAGCACGTCACATTACAAGAACGTTTTATAAAAAAAACATTCCATCACTTAAGGCCTCAGTGATGTTCTTATAACGTTCTTCTAATGTGGCTGAGAGAATGTTCTTCCTTTGTTATCTTGAAACATTGTGCCAGTGTTTTATTGAGAACATTATATAATCTGTTACCTCAACAACATCCTCAAAACATCCTCAAAATGTTGCAGATAAAATGTTCTAGCTTTGTTAATATTTCACATTACAAGAATGTTTTATAAAAAATATTCCATCACCTCTGGCCTCAGTGATGTTCTTATAATGTTCTCCTAATGTGGCTGAGAGAATGTTCTTTCTTTGTTATCTTGAAACACTGTGCCAATGTTTTATTGAAAACATTATATAATCTGTTACCTCAACAACATCCTCAAAACATCCTCAGAATGTTGCAGGTCAAATGTTCTAGCTTTGTTATTATGTCACATTACAAGAACGTTTTATAAAAAACATTACACCATCTCAGGCCTCAGTGATGTTCTTATAATGTTCTCCTAATGTGGCTGAGAGAATGTTCTTCCTTCGTTATCTTGAAACATTGTAACAATGTTTTATTGACAACATTGTATATGTTACCTCAACAACATCCTCAAAATGTCGCAGATAAAATGTTCTAGCTTTGTTAATACGTCACATTACAAGAACGTTTTATAAAAACATTACACAATCTCAAGTCTCAGTGATGTTCCTATAACGTTCTCCTAATGTGGCTGAGAGAGTGTTCTTCCTTTGTTATCTTGAAACATTATGCCAATGTTTTATTGAGAACATTATATAATCTGTTACATCAACAACATCCTCAAAACATCCTCAAAATGTTGCAGGTAAAATGTTCTAGCTTTGTTTACACTTAACGTTTTAGGAACATTATCTGAAACCTGTACGGAATGTTAGCCAAAGTTATGAGAACATTCCCTGCTAGCTAAGGCTGTCAGTCACTGAAGCCCTGCAGATTGCAAAAACTGATTCCAAATTATCAGTTCTTATTTTACTGGATCTATCTGCTGCTTTTGACACGGTGAATCATCAGATCCTCCTGTCCACCCTCTCATCACTGGACATCACAGGGATTCCACTTCGCTGGTTTGAATCCTATCTCACTGGTAGGTCTTTCAGGGTGGCCTAGGGTGGGGAGGTATCCAAAGCACATCAACTGGTCACTGCAGTTCCTCAGGGATCGGTTCTTGGACCCCTCCTCTTCTCCATATACACTACATCACTGGGACCCATCATACAGGCACATGGTTTCTCCTACCATTGCTATGCTGATGACACACAGCTCTATCTCTCATTTCAACCAGATGATCCAACGGTAGCTGCACAGATCTCAGGCTGCCTGGCGGACATCTCAGCATGGATGAAAGAACATCACCTACAGCTCAACCTGGCAAAGACTGAGCTTCTTGTCTTCCCGGCCACTCCAAATCTACAGCATGACTTCACCGTCCAGTTAGGTTCATCAACAATTACCCCATCAAGTTCGGTCAGAAATCTTGGTGTAATCTTTGATGACCAGCTGACTTTCGAAGACCACATTGCAAAAACTGCTAGATCTTGCTGGTTTGCGTTGCACAGCATCAGAAAGATCAGGCCCTTCCTAACGGAGCATGCTGCACAACTTCTTGTCCAGGCCCTTCTAGGCTGGACTACGGCAATGCTCTTCTGGCTGGACTTCCATCATGCACAGTCAAACCTTTACAAATGATTCAGAATACAGCGGCATGACTGGTCTTTAACGAGCCCAAAAGAGCCCATGTCACACCTCTATTTATCTCCCTGCACTGGCTGCCAGTTACGGCTCGCATCAAGTTCAAGACACTGATGCTTGGATATAGAACAGCCTCAGGCTCAGCACCCGCCTACTTCCACTCACTCTTACGAATCTACATTCCCTTCAGAAGTCTGAGATCCACTAGTGAGTGACGCCTCGTGGTACCATCACAAAGAGGCACAAAATAACTTTCCAGAACATTTTCGTTTACCCTTCCTGGCTGGTGGAATGATCTTCCAACCCCTATCCAGAATGCTGATTCCCTAACATTTTTCAAGCGACAGCTGAAAACTCACCTCTTTTGTCACTATCTGACTTCATCCTAAAAAAAATATATATATATTTTTTTCTCTTTTCTTTCATCTTTCTCTGTCTAGCTTGTACTTATTTGAACAATACTTGAAACCTGGTATGACGAGCACTTTCTGTGTCTATTTGCCTCTTTAAAGGGGTCATATGATGCGATTTCAATTTTTCCTTTCTCTTTGGAGTGTTACAAGCTCTTGGTGCGCATGAACACATTTCATTACACCAAATACACAAAATAATGTTCTTTTTATCAGCTTCATATGACCCCTTTAAGATGAATCGCTTGATGTATTCCCTAATTGTAAGTCGCTTTGGATAAAAGCGTCTGCTAAATTAATAAATGTAAATGTAAATGTATTGAGAATAATAAAGGTTTTACAAAATAGATATTTTAGTGCTGTCGAGTTAATTTCAAGTTTAAAAAAAAAAAACATAAAGCAAGGAGGATTGGGCAGCTGGGAATGTTGTCCCAGAAGGAGGCACCCACAAATGTCCTATATAGTATAGGCTACCCATTGTCCCAGGACCTATGAATTTTGTTGATGATCCTTGCTCCCTACCAGCTTTCCACTATAGAACACAGCTGCTTTGATTGTGATTGTCAGTGTGGCCTCACTGGCTTGCTTCATTTAAATCATTCCATACTCCTTGCATCCTCTCATCTGTCCCACAGATGTTAATAAGAGATGAGATTCCCCACCAAAGCCTCATTCAGTGTCCTTACTCCTTACTTTCACAAACATACTTTTCCATGACACTTGAAACATTGAAAAACTTGAACATTCTCTGATTGTTTGCTTGCTGTTTTAATGCAAGCTGAGTAAACTGAGCCGTTTCTTGTATATTGTCAGGGATTCGGATAGGTTTAGGAAGATCATTCCACCACTGAAGAACAGTAAATGATAATATTCTGGAATTTGATTTTGTGCCTCTCTGCAGGATGCAGGCTTCAGGAGGAGATATAAATTCGTAAGAGGTAGCAGAGGTAGGATGGTGCGGAGCATGTGGCGTGTTCTTTGCTTAGGTAAATATTTGAAACTGATTCCTGTTCTGCAAATCTTTGTAAGCAATGCACAATAAAGAGTGTAAAAAGTACAATGCCTTGGAACAAATGACAAAAGACCTAATAACAAACAGTTGTGTGGAGAGGGACTGTGGATTTAGCTTTTGATGCAACCAGCCCAATACATATTGATACATTTCCTCTACCTTTTCTAAATGCATATCAGCTCAGAGAGGCATTTATTTAAAATTAAAAATTTGTTTTTTGAAAAGTGAACATTAATAGGCCTATAACTGAAATTTTATGTGGCACATGCAGCTCAAAGGGATCCCTTTATAATTATAATAAACATAATCATATACAATAAATATTTATATGCATATATATTTACTCATTATTGCGTATGCAATTGCTTTTAGTTTTGTTTTTATGTATTTTGTCTAAAGGTTCAGTAAACTGTTCCATTTAAAAAAAATGTTAATTTTTAATTTCAGTTACAATTTAAAAAAATGTAATTTATCGAACTTTTAGTTTATATGTAATAAGTTTACATTATGGAGTATCAAATGTAATGTTTTTTAATGTTTCTAGCATTATGTTAGTGTCATTTCAATTTTTTTTTTTTTGCTTTTCTTGCCTATAAAAGCACTTTTGATTAACTCCCATTTAGCATGTGGCCTTCTATTTTACCACCTGTATAATTATGGTAGATATCTGTATATTTAAGGTACAGCACAGTATTATTATGATTGTATATTATACATTATATCAGTTAATGTAATATTCAATTATGATATGTAAAATATATGGACACCAAAAAGTCATGCTATTGTGAACATTTTATTTTTGGAAAAATAATTCTTAAAACAAGCATTTACATTTGGTGGAGAAAAGGGGTTTGGATTTGTGTGAATCAGAGGTCTTTGCAACATTGTGCATCAGTGTAAAATCCCCATTAGCACTTTTAAAACCACTGATTAATTGATAATTACATGATTATATGATTACAATTGGAGAGCTTATATATGGCTAAACGCATTCTACACACATCAACAAAGTGTCTCAACATGGCATACAGAATACAGCTTTTCACCTCTGGTAAGTCTGCTTTCAGATTTAGACTTAATTTGTAAGGAAAGACAATATTACAAGATTTTCTCTAAGACAAACTAGAGTTCATGTAGCACATCCTCATTCTGTCAATGTCTACAAAACAAAACAGCAGTTAATGATCATTTAGCTTAGAGTATTTTATTTTTTAGATCAAATCCATTCACCAATGTTTAAGCCATTTTAGTTTTTTGTATTATTTTAAGACTTTTATTTAAATGTTTCTCTTGTATTTGTAGGTTTAGTCCTGCTGCTGTCTTTACTGCACACCAATCAGTCTGCACATATTGTAGCTATGCAAAAAATGGCAACGTTGGGTGAAGATGCGTTTACATATCTGGTGGGTTTTTTAAAACCTATTTCTACTGTATAAACTAACATTACATCTTTTGTTCTGGCTGAGCAATCACCTAGTGGGTTGATGAAGAACATTATCTAAGACATATGTAAGAAATATTACCAGTCGTAATAACATTCAACAACATATTTAACAAACCCAAAAACATATAGCTTGCCATGAGTAAAATTAACTTTTTTAAATTCAGGTTTGCTCAATTTGTGTGTGAAATTCAAAACAACTGACAGAAAAGGACACAGAATACAAAGAATATTTCAGTAAACAGTTCTTAAAAGAACCATTTATTCTTGGTGTGAAGAGCATTTTAAAAATCTAAAGAACCCTTTTCCATTGTAAAGAGTCTCTTGTGGAATGGAATGCTTCTGTGGATGTTAAAGGTTTTTCATGTTTTTTAATTTTTCATCATAAATGCCAAGATCCTTTATATTTAAGAGTGTACCAGGGGCGTTTCTATGGTCAGAAGAGATAAGGGGATTAGCATCTGAGAAAAAGACCCCCCACCCCACTCAATTGTGGGTAAATGACCAACTAGAGCTCTACGAGTCTGGATAAATTGAAAATCACAGACAACTAAACAAAATAATATGTAATTTACTCTATTTTGATCACTACCGATGAAATCAGTGATTATATACATCTACATACATACTGTATATATAATTTCTGATTATTTGAATGTTTGTAACAGAAATATTGATGCACTGTAAAATCCAATAGCTTACCTTAGAATTAGTTATCTTAGTTGTTATACTTACTAGGTTTTATTAAGTTACAGCTAATTTCAAGTCGAATAAAACAATTTACTGCTTTGAGTGACGCTTATGCCGAGTTCACACTGCACGATTTTAGCCCGATTTTTCACTCGCCGACAGGTTTTGCGAAATCGCAGACAAATACCCGAAATCGGAGGCAAATCGGTGCTCGTTTACGCGAGTGACAATCACGCAGTGTGAATGATCAAAGGCGATCTGAGGGAATCGCCGATGCGTCGCCGACGCCCGTGAAATATTTGGCATGCTAAATATCTGGAGCTGTCGGCGATTAACAATCACGCTGTGTGCAACGAGTTTTGACTGAAAAACACATCGGCGATGACCTACAGCCAATGAGAGACCAAGATACAGGGCAGAGGGAAGTTCGGGGGGGAGTTATAGACCAGAATATCGGTATTTTAATATATATATGAACAATTATATCATACAGAAACAAGCACTAAGATTTGCTTGACCAGCCACAACATCAGCATAACAGTTACTGCAAAATTATTTACCTCCAACTCTCTTTGCAGAACACCCAATCCCTGTTCCCTGCATCTCCCTCCTGCATAATCTGTTTTTCTTTTTCTCCTTGTAGCTGGAAATCAGCTCACAGACAATTTGCAGGCTATATATATATATTTAAAATAATTACAGTCTTGCTCGCGAGAACTCCGGTCTGACGCACGCGGGTTCTCGCGTTATTTCCTTATCACTTCTCCCGTGTGTTTTGTTGTGAAACGTAGTTTGCGGACCAGACAGAGCCGTCAGTGATTCTTCCTATTGTGAAGTCATGCAGTGTGAAACCTCCTGTCGCCGATCCATCGTGCAATGTGAACACAGCAGCAACTGAATGCGACCCCAGATAGTCACGCAGTGTGCAAACAACGGCGATCCGACGAGTTTGAAAATCGTGCAGTGTGAACTCAGCATTAGCCTACTTGAAATGATCAAGTAGCCACAAAGGTACCAATGACATTAATCCACCCGTGAGAGGCAGCAGTGCACTAATATGTTGCTAATGTGCAACAAAACAACAGAAAAAGAAATTAGGAAGGTTAGAGCAGGGCAACAAGCAATGTTTTGAATTTTTTCATGCTGACGTTGTTTAGCTTTGTAGCTAGTTTTATATTTTCCACCGAGTTGATACAGCAAATGCATATTGGTTTTAAGTAAAAAAAAAATTACAACATGGAAATTCCAAGGTACAATTCAAGAGGATGCCAATACAAAAGTTGCATGAGCTCTCAGCAGTTTTTGAAATCAATCTTTAGGTGCCACTGATAGAACTAATAGTTTCCTATAATACTTTGCAGTGTTCCCTCAATAATTTTATAGTGATGCTTACAGTTATTTTTTAAAGTTATTCGCAATTTTATTGTTAATATACTACAATACAATCATAGTCATTACATGATTACACCTTTCAGGTTTAAACTAAATAAGCTAAATAAGACCCCTGTTGCTAAGTTGTTTTCAATATTTTAAGATAAAGTGTCAATGACTTCTTTGTGTCAATGCAGTTATTACAGAAGGTTCAAAGGCTCACTGATGCTCCAAAAGGAAAAACGATGCATTCAAATCCGGGGTGAGAAAAAGTACCTGATGACCTGCCTGGAACTTTCTGGTGCTCGTAGTTGTTCACCTGTCTCTCAAGTGTTTCTACACTTAGGTCCATCACAGTGTTCTCGTTCACATGGACAACATAGCAGTGGTGCCTTTCATAAATTTCCATGGCGGTTCCCGTTCTCACTCTCTTCTCACGCTTGTGACGAACCTGTAGACGTGGGCATACAAGAAGCTCCTGTCTGTTGAGCTGTCTCCCCAGCCATCTCAATTATGGGGCGGACATGCATCGAGGCACAGGACCCACACAGCCCTGGTTCTCGGGACCTGAATGGCTAATTCTGTAGAGACCCCTTCTCTCAAGTGTGCCACTCATTGGTGTGTCTTACCATATTATTTTAATATATTATCTTAACTATGAACACACTGGTATGTAGTGCAAACAGTTTTACGGTTTACTGCACGTTGTTATTCGTCTCGTTATAGTGGCTAATGAACCGGAAGTCTTGCCCATAGGCTTACTTCCACGTTGAAGAAAAAGGTGGATACCCTCCAAGCTTAAGTGTGTGTATCTATCATATCAGCGTTCATTCTGTAGTAAATGAGAATCACGTCACCAAAGACGTTGTGATTTTTTGGTCACACGTCACTCAAGGTCCAGTTATGAGTATTTCAGATGATGAACTTAGATCATGAACCGGGCAGCTGGGTCAGATGGGTCTTCACAGGGTGCTTAACAGCCTGGCTGTGTCATTAAGGAGCCGTGTGTTTCAGGCAATGTCTGCCAATGTGGAGGTCCTTTGCAGACTGGGCTACGGTGCTTTCAGAGCGGCAAGAGTCAGATGGGGTCCGTTACTGCTAAGTCATTTGCAACTGAAGGGCAGCCAGATGCGATACAGAAGGTTTACTCAAGAGCTAAGTTGAACCTTAGCGGTTCTGAAGTCTCTTTCCTCATCCCTTATCCTTTTCTGATGAGGAGGAGATTGGAATCTGGTGCCTCTCCATTCCAGAAATGTGATTGGCCACTTGTGTCCGGGGTGGCCATGGTGTTGCCCGCCCTAGTGTGGAACTCATTTGCATAAAGTGGAGTAGAAAGTTAAACAGTGTCTTTAACATTTTACCCATGCAATATTTCTCTACCATACCTCTTTCTAATTATTACCAACATCAGGGGGAGCAAAAAGAGTCCAAACAGGATAGGGAACTGTTGAACTATCACCTATTCATACCATAATATGTTAATGGTCCCTGCTCCTGCTCCCGTAAACTGTTATGTTAACAGTCAATGGCCATCGACATAAACTGTACTTTCTCTGAGGGTAAAATGAATATGTTGCAGTTTATGTCTATTAAAGGTCTCCAAACATATGTATGAATGGATTTAAACAGATCTTTGTGGACTTTCTTTGTTTCGGCCACTGCTGTTGCATCCAGAGATCTGAAGGAATTTTCATGGCAGTCATTTCCTAAACCTTAGCATTAGGTGTGATGGTGAGGGTCAACGTGGGTGCAGAAGGTCTCCCTTCCTGTCTTGCTAGAGGTGTCTGGCAGTTGTCTTGGCATCTTATCTGACTGTTGTTCACCACAATTCTGACATCGATAGGTTGTCAGTGGAGAGGAATGATTTAATGATTAGATTTCTATGGTGCGTGAGGTGGCTGAACCCCCCAGACAGACAGTTTAGACTCTTTGATCAGCTTTTTGTATGTTACACCAAGGGCATGCTTGTATCGAAAATAGAGGCCACTCTTTGAGAGGCATGCTTAGTCATGGGCATGGTCTAAAGCAGCGTTTCCCAATCCCAGTCCTCGCGCCCACCCCCGCTCTGCACATTTCGTATGTATCTCTTATCACGTATGACATTTGTTCTATTCAAACATAAGTGCCTGCGAAGTGGACATCACCGGATATTCCGCTATGATTCCAGTTCGAAACGAGTGAAACGAGTATGTTCCATTCAAAGGGCATTAAAGTGTCCGAGATGTGAATTTAAATTGTATTTATACAATTGTATTTATTTGTATGTATTTATTACAGAGGTATGTCACACTCGTCTGTGTGTGAAGACACTGCAGGCAGCGGCGCAGCGCAAATCCATGAATTAATGTTCCAAAGAGAAGAAAACTTAAACGGATTTCCCCTGCTCAGGGAATAGGGAGCAATGAACACTGTGTAGGGATCATATCAATTGGAACACAGTTCATGCACATAGCTCTCTTCTAACGAGCTGGTTATCTGAATCAGGTATGTTAACTAAGAGAGACATGCAAAATATGCAGAGCAGGGGGGCGCAAGGACTGGGATTGGGAACCGCTGGTCTAAAGGGATATCTATTGAGGATATATGTTAAAGCGGCTGGATAGTCTTCGCAGATCAAAATTATTGAATAAAGGCATTATTTTTGTTAGATTTGCACACAAAAAGTATTCTCGTAGCTTCACAAAATTACGGTTGAGCCACTGATGTCACAGACTATTTTAACACTGTCTTTACTAGGGTTCTGTGCCTTGACCATGGTAGTTCCCTTGCTATCTATGGAGGGTCAGAAAGCTCTCGGATTTCATCAAAAAATCTTAATTTGTATTCCGAAGGTGAATGAAGGTCTTATGGAACGACAAGAGGGTGAGTAATTAAAGACAGAATTTTTATTTTTGGGTGAACTATTCCTTTAAGTGTTGCTGCTCTTATTTTACATCTCTGCTTATGCTATAAGAGCGCTTCCAGTGTCAGTTTGTGATGTACGCAACGTTGAGGGACCATCTCAAAAGGGAAAGTCTCTGGTTACTGACATAACCTTGGTTTCCTGAGAAGAGAATAAGATGTTGCATTCATGCCGTGTTACTTGCTCAGGTCTTTCATAAGCCTTTTTATTCAGTCAAAAGATTCTGATGAAATGTTGCTCAGCGCAGCTTATATAGGGTGTTTTAATGGTAAGCGAATAAGGCTTCAGTATTTAAGGAGAAAGGTGTTTCCCAACAGCATCTGCTTACACTGTACAGTTTTACAGTAGGGGTGTAACAGTACACAGATATCACGGTTCGGTAAGTACCTCGGTTCGGGGGTCACGGTTCGATACGATTTCGGTACAACAGGAAAAAAACAACAAATCTACTAAAATGTCTCTGGTTACTATCGTAACCTCGGTTCCCTGAAAGCAGGAACGAGACATCACGGAGACATTTCTCCGTTATGGGAACTCCTTCCCTTCCAACCTTTCTGAAGTCCTCTTGGCTCACGCCAGTCCAAATGACAGGCCAATTGTCGTGACGTATGCAAATTGCATGCAAATACTGAAGAGCTCAAGAGGCAGTATAAAATGCGGTGCACGTGACAAATTCGTCAGAATCTTTTACTTAACTTTGCTGAATTCATTATGTCTACAGTCTGCAAGATCTGCGTGGGACCAATAGAGCCACGTGATCAACACAACCACTGCGTCGCCGGCCTGGGCCTTGACCACTCTGAGGCGGCACTGGACGAGTCCGACTGTGGGCATTGCAGTGCTCCGGACCCGCCACGATGTGTCTCGCAGCCTATTCGGGGTGAGGCCCACTGCTGCCAGCGTGCCGCTGGTGGGCCCTCCCTCTCCCGGTGACAGGAGCGTCGTCTTACCGCTCCGCCAACCCCAACGGTCGCCCCGTTCCCCGGTTTCCTTCCACGAGGACTGCTTCCACCCTCCTTTCAACATCGCAGAGTTTGTGTCCTTTGGCCAGGAGGAGAGGGATGACTCGATGTCCATCTCGGCCTCGGAGAGGGAGGATTGGGTGGGATCGGAGCCCGAACAACCAGACAGCATGGGGCCCCCAGACCTCCAGGAGGAGCTCATGAGGGTTCTGTCGAAGGCTGTCCAGGAGTTGGAGCTTACCTGGAGTCCTCCAGAGGAGCCTGTCAGGAGTAACCTCGACTCCTGGTATTTCAGGTCCACCTGGAAAGCTGACTCGAGGGCGTCGGTCCCCTTCTTCCCCAACATACACGAGCAGCTGGTGAAAACGTGGACTGCACCCCAATCAGCACGCGTCCCACGTGGATGGGGCAGAGGCCCACGCGTACGTGCGCTCTCCCCTCGTTGAGGAGTGAAAAGCTTTAGAGGGAACTCAAATGACAGAAAGCGACATCCTGTTTGTTTTCTTTATTTTACAAAAGCACAATGTTTTGTGTTCATTTTGAATGTAAAGTAGACCTTTTACATTGATGCATTATTAAGACAATAGGAGTGTTTTAAATTGATTCTGCTGGTATAAGGAAACTGTTGAAGTGATAGCGCCGGCGCACACACCCACAAAACATATCAGTTCCAGCATTGCTAACTTGACAGCGCAGTTTGGTACTTTATCAAAATAAAATACAGTGAACCAAACATCAGTGCGCTCACCTCTGTGTCACCGTTGGAATGCGACTGAAGTACAAAGCCTATAATTTACCAGAATCAGCACATGGCCACTGTCTAGTGGGCTTTGTTTTAAAGTGTGCAACTCATGGCATTCGCTGTTCTTCTGCTGGCGGTTATCAAACAGCATTGCATTACTGCGCGCACCCCTTTCTGGATTGAGGGTGAATTGCCTGTATTCGTTGTAAGGCCTCATGCACCGAACCTAGATGTCCGTACCGTGACGGTTCAGAACGAATACATGTATCGTTACACCCCTTTTTTAGTCATTAAAGGATGAGAGGTTATTCAGTGTGAAAGGGAGAGGGTGAAGTGAAATTCTTACCCCTAAAATAGACATTGTTCTACATCTTCAGATTGGCGATGTTACATGATCGAAGATGATGATAAAACGCATGTATGGAGCAAAAATAATGGGAAAGGAGTGGTGTGCACACAAGTGATTTAAGGTGTTTTAGCTGTCCCTCCATTTCAACTATTTACCCTATTCATCAGACTTCTTTTCACGTTCTTTAGTTCAAAGTTTTAAATCTTTCAGTTCTGTGCCTCAAAGGTTCTTTTTTTCTTGGAGACTGTACAAACAGGTTTATGTGATCCTTCACACGGTCTGAGCTGTCACAGAAACACTGATATCCACTGATAAGCCCTTTGCCAACCGCTTTTTAGTTGCCCACTGATCTTCCTGTATTCTTTTATGTCATTGTGAATTCTCACAATCAGATTTTTCATTTCCTCTGGTAATTCTTTTTGATGTGGAGCCATTATGCAGTCCATATAGTTCCAAAGTTGAGAAAATTGACATTCACGTCATATGCATTGAAAATCACAGGTGTAATTTTGTTTAAATGTTCACAGGTTTCCTACTTGTGTGTCAGTGAGTACAGGTGTATTCACTTTTGTTGCACATAAAACTTCAATTTTAAGTGTGATAGGCCATGAACAATCAACATTTCTGGTTGGCAATTTTTGATTTATTTGGTAGTAATTTGAGGGTTATTTGATAGCATAAATAAGAAATAATAATTCCGCTTATACTACGGTTACCACACCTTAAGACATTGTTCAGATGTTGTATTTCAAGACAACAATAGAAACCATCACAGAGTTTGTAATGGTTTTACTGGTTATAATGGGAATTGTACTAGTTTTAATGGAAACTGTAATCATGCCTGTTGGTCTCTACTGGTAATTGGTCGCCTTCTATTGGTGGCTTGTTAAAACCACTAATTCCTAATGGAATATGTCCCAAAACACACTTCAGGAAACCATTTTTTAATGGTTTTAATGGTTAAAAGTTGATGGTCTGTATGATGTTTGTAATGGTATTTGTAGTGGAAACCATTAGAATTTCTGTGATTGAATTGAATTAAATTTCTTTATTGTTATTGTATGCATACAACTTTCATTGTACCCACCAACAAAATTTCACATGCAAACTCCACACTAAATGCAGTTAAAAAATTAATAATAAATAAATAAAAGTAACTATCTAATATATCATCAGTCACAACACACTTAATAAGCAATACTATAAATCAATCAATCAATGCCCCACAAAACTTATTAAATTACTAGTACAACTCTTTATAAAAGTTTGTTAGCTTGATTCAGAGCATTAACAGCTCTGGGAATTAAACTGTTCCTCAAACGTGAAGTACGGGCATAAAATGTCTTATAGCGCCTACCAGACGGCAGTAGTTCAAACATGTGGTGGCATGGATGTGTAGAGTTCTTACAGATGCTGATAGCCTTTGCTAGACAGCGTGACCTATCTTCTAATGGTAGTTCAACTCCGATTATCCTCTGTGCTCACAAGACAACCCTCTGGAGTGCTTTCCTATCATTAACTGTACAGCTAGAAAACCATACAGAAAGGCAATATGTTAGAATGCTTTCTATAGTACACCGATAAAAAGTGATCTGCATCTGTTGAGGCAAACAAGCTTTCCTTAATGTCCTTAAGAAAAACAGTCTTTGCTGAGCTTTCTTTACCAATGCCATATTTGTGGTGGACCAACTAATGTCCTCTGAGATGTATGTGCCCAAAAACTTGAAACTGGACACTCTCTCCACTCCGTCCCCATTGATAAACACTGGAGCATATTGCAGCATTAAAAGCAGAGCTAAAATCGACAAATAACATTCTCGCATATGTGCCATGTCTATCCAAATGGGACAAGACAGAGTGAACAGTCAATGAGATGGCATCCTCTGTAGATCTGTTAGCCCTGTATGCTAACTGATACGGGTTCAGAGAGGTAGGAATAGCAGTCTTAATGTGTGAGAGAATCAGTCTTCATTATTATGGCAATAGTCATTCAAGGTACTAATGTTTGTTTTCTTTGGTACTGGAATAATTATTGCTGATTTTAAGCACTTGGGGACTCTTGCCTGCAATAAAGACAGGTTAAACATTCTTTAAGTACCCGTCCTGAGACTCCATCTGGGCCAGTGGTTTGCCGTGGATTGAGCCTCCTCAATGCACACTGTACCTCATGCGTACTTCGTGCAAGTGCCTGTTCATCCTCTGCTGCAGTAATTGTTGTATCTGTTGTGGTGTTGTCCACTTCAAATCGAGTGAAAAAGGTGTTAAGCTCGTTAGTCAGTGCTACATCATCATAAAAACAGTCTTTGCTGAGCTTTCTTTACCAATGCCGTGATATTTGTGGACCAACTAATGTCCTCTGAGATGTATGTGCCCAAAAACTTGAAACTGGACACTCTCTCCACTCCGTCCCCATTGATAAACACTGGAGCATATTGCAGCATTAAAAGCAGAGCTAAAATCGACAAATAACATTCTCGCATATGTGCCATGTCTATCCAAATGGGACAAGACAGAGTGAACAGTCAATGAGATGGCATCCTCTGTAGATCTGTTAGCCCTGTATGCTAACTGATACGGGTTCAGAGAGGTAGGAATAGCAGTCTTAATGTGTGAGAGAATCAGTCTTCATTATTATGGCAATAGTCATTCAAGGTACTAATGTTTGTTTTCTTTGGTACTGGAATAATTATTGCTGATTTTAAGCACTTGGGGACTCTTGCCTGCAATAAAGACAGGTTAAACATTCTTTAAGTACCCGTCCTGAGACTCCATCTGGGCCAGTGGTTTGCCGTGGATTGAGCCTCCTCAATGCACACTGTACCTCATGCGTACTTCGTGCAAGTGCCTGTTCATCCTCTGCTGCAGTAATTGTTGTATCTGTTGTGGTGTTGTCCACTTCAAATCGAGTGAAAAAGGTGTTAAGCTCGTTAGTCAGTGCTACATCATCATTGGGAAAGACAAGAGTTTCTCTTATAATCAGTAATACTCTTTATACCTTGCCACATACTCCGAGTATCAGCACTGTTGAAATGATTTTCTACCCTTCGTCTATAGATGTCTTTGGCCTTTTTTATGCCCTTCTTCAATCGTGATCTTGCCTCTTTATATGCTATAGTGTCACCAGATTTAAAAGCCTTATTCTGTACTCTCAAAAGATTCTTTACCTCCGTATTCATCCATGGCCTCTGATTCGGAAGCATCTTTATGTTCTTGTGTGCTGTGACACTGTCCACACAGCTATTAATGTAAAAGAGCACAGTCTCGGTGTACTCCTCTAAATTCACCTCTGTGCCATAAGTGGGCTGCTGTGCAAACAGTTCCCACTGAGTCCTTTCAAAAACAGTCCTGAAGTTGTGCAGTAGCTTCTTCAGGCCATATTTTGACTGTCTTAATTACTGGTTTCTTCCTATGGACAACAGGTCTATATGCTGGTACCAGTGCTTGAAGTGGAAACAAAGAAGTGCCGGTACTCTCCCGTTACTTTTTAAAGTAACGACCAAGCGGCCAGCGGCAGACAGTGAGTTGATCATACACTGTAAAAAATTATTGTGATTTTAACAGTAAAAGACTGTAAAAATGCTACAGTAAAAACCTGTTAACTGGTTAACAGTAAGTTTCCATACTATATTCGGTGAATAAATGCAATCCAGAATTCCCTGCATGACACTTCATATTTGATGTTTTCTTGTTGAAATAACATGTTTCTTCTTAGTTTTTTTCTTATTACTTGTGTACATTAGGGTTTAATCTTACATCTAATGTTGTTAAATTAATGTTTATTGCATTATTTCAGTATCATGTGT
>NW_015539964.1:27870-34573 GCF_001515605.1 Sinocyclocheilus anshuiensis
GTTCGTTAAATGTAAGTTTTTGTTTTTTAAAGTAACGACCAAGCGGCCAGCGGCAGACAGTGAGTTGATCAGTTTAGCCTTCTCAAACCATCACGACTTGCCTAAAATAAAATCTATACATATAAAACAGTTCAAGCATATCACAATGTTAGTTTAAATGTTTAACCTATATAAATCTATCAGGGCCGGCTCCAGGCATGGGCAGGGGTGAGGCCACCCAAATGACTGTCTTGCCCACCCAATCAGAATTAGATAAAGATTACGTTAATTTTTTTGTGCAGATTAAAACTAATCTGAAGCGGACTGTATTTTGAGAAGTTTAAGCTATAGCTTGAGACTGCCCAAACAATCATAAAATAACTCCAGAAAATGGCAGCATTTTTCTTTTAGTAGCTGAATGCAAGGCGCGCTGAATTCACGCGGAGGCTTCAGTCTGTTGCAGAAAAGCAGAGGCTGACGACGAGCGAAAACGGGCAGAAATATTTGCGCGCTATCACGGGGAGTTTGCGAGTTATGAGGAGTTTAATACACGAATATGTATCATAGCCTACCACTGAAATTACCTGAGAAGTTTTAATGTTCTAAAAGAAAAAGACAAAGAACACTATTCAATAACGTGCGTTCATTGCATGGACGGGGCACGGGCATAGCCTATATAGGCTAAGCGTCTAAAATGCATGTAGGCTATTGCTATAGTCAAGTCAAGTCAAGTCACCTTTATTTATATAGCGCTTTTAACAATACACTATAGGCCTACAGTTGAAAGCTTACCCCTTTTGACTTGTTGTTAATGTTGAATGTATGAATTACTTAATAGCAACAGTCGGCTCGACTGTATTATCCAGTGATGCAAACTATTCGACTTTCTTTTTTTTCTTTCTTTTTTTTTTTTTTCAAATTCCCCCGTTTTAACACAACTAAAATTGAATGGGTGCATATTTTAAAATAAAAATATTATTTGCAGTTCAGATTGATTACTTTACAAAAAATATTTTATTTTATATTAATTTATTTAGTTCCTTTACCATTACCATAGTGGTCTGGTCTTAATATTTTCCTCAAAACAATAGCCCCCTAATGTTTATGATTATGGCCTTGTTTGGTATAAATAAAAAAGTTAGTTGAAAAAATCACCAGTGTAGAAACAATGATACAGAGAAAGAGAACAAAGAGTTTAAAAAAAAAATATTATTATTCAATAAAGAAAAAAAGTTTAATTTGTTGTGAAAGTGCATGATATTCTATAGGCTGCCCATGAAAGCTTTTTTTTCCAGTGTACATGTAACAGCCTATGGTTAATATAGCAATACCTACAGTATAAATATCTAGATTTTTTTCCCTTGCAATACAATCCATCTATCTATAGAAAGCTTTAAATTACTATAAAACGAAATAATTCAAATCAAAAACAAAAACTCTAGAAAGAAAATGCATTTCTCTCTAAAGGCGCGTCCAGTGAGGAGATGGCGAGTCAGGATCGTCATCTTCATCTTTGCGACACGGACTAAGAAAACACCAAATTATTAATAAATAATTCAAATATCTCCTTACTATTTCCCCCCCCCCCCCCGCACACTAATGGTTTGTCATGTGCAAGGATATGTTTGCAGGTTCTGCACTGCACATGACCGATTTACTCACTTTTTGCCTTGGTAATCAAATCAAAACTCTTCCAAAATGCAGCTTTTCCCGAAGCATTGGGAACTTTTAGTAACTCCCCACGCTCCAACTTCTCCCTGATGCTCTGCATGGTCAACTGTCTAACTTGTATGCTAATGCGTGCGTATGCGTTGCGTATTGCATACGCGATGTATAGGCCTAATATTTATAATATAATCAATTTAGCCTAACAATATTTCATACAGTAGCCTATGTGTGCTCTTCCCGTATATAGGCACAATAAAAGGAGAGAAGCTAAATGAGCCCGAGTCCGACCTGTTAAAAAAAAAAAAAAAACGGCCCGAGCCCGGCCCGAATGGACGCAGCGTGTCGGGACCCGACGGGCTTGCAGGCCTCTATCCTATACTAATACTAAGAGTATATGGTTCGAATAGCCTATATTTTAGTAGGCTATAAATATGTGGCTATGTTACGGCTCCCCTTTGAAGCTCTTGTGTTTTCCTCCTTTTCCATCTATCCAATCCTATTCTGCTCACAGGTGATTGGAGATGAGTTTTGTTCCCACTTTTGTTGTAGTTTGCTGATTTTTGTAAAATAGCTTTTGTTTTTTTTTCAGATAAAAGAGTGGTTTCAGTTTAATATGTTGCAGGCTCATTTATTGGTAATAAATAACTGATAAATAATATTAAGGATAATAAATAATCAAAAAAATATTGGGCTTTTTTTTTTAAAGCTGCGGTTGCTTATTTGTCTAGTGAGAGTTGGCAGCAGTGCTCCATAGTGTGTTCACGTTTTTCCAAACAGCAATAATTTACTCAATCACAATTTTTTGGTTTCACTCTTTAAAAGTGAAGGCTTAACTCAGGAGACGGCACAACTGTTTGTAAGGTAAAGAAAATTCTATCTTGTCCTGGTTTGCTCATGCAGATTAGTGAAAATATCCAGCTTCTCTTACAAACAACATTTAGTCAAAAGCTTCACATATAAATGAAAGCAAAATCATTTATTACTGGGAACAGCCCAGAGTTGCAAAGGTTCATTCAGTTTTTGCAGAAACAAAACAGAGCAAATCAACATTCCAAGCACACGGTGAAAAATAATTTTTAAATATGTAACAATAGATGTCCTTACATTTCAGACCTATGGCCATTTAAGGTGAACTGTAATACTCAGGTGGTTGACATTAAGATATCCTCCAAGGGAAAAAAAAATAATAAAATGCTATTGAAAGGCCTATTAAATGTTATTAAACGTTTTTTTGATCATTGTATGCCTAAAATAATAGCCTATAGTGCAAAAAAAAAAAAAAAAAACTATATAGTGTACAACTCACTGGGCTGCTTTCTTCTATAGCTCAAACTTTTCTTCTATAGCTCTACTTGATTTAAGGCACAATGTGCCTTATCATAAGAATATAACTATTTGTGGCTGTAGTTCTATTTGTAATTTTAACTCATACTTTTTACATGTCCATGCATCTATCCATGCACTTCAAAAAGCCAGTCTTAATCCTGGTATTTGTTGTGGTGCTGTAGTTTTTGGATGAACTGAGGGTGAGGCTCCAGTAAATATTCAAAATAAGAGCACTAATATGGAAGACCCAAATACACGAAAAAACACCCTGAGTGGTAAAATCCACAAGTCTAATGAAGTCTAAAAAACGCAAAGACATGCCAGCTGTATGGCTCTCTAGAGACTGCATGTAAACAAGAGAGATTGCATTTCCACCAGTTTGGAGTTAAATGAGTTCAGTGAGTAACAACATAGCAAAGACTTCACCACAGTGTTGCTGTCAAGGCTCCTTGAAGACTAACATGCCTCAGCTAATAAAAACTAAAATCACATCGACTTAAAACTATGATCCTGAGGAATGTTTTTTGGGGTTGAGAGCAGCCTTTTTAGCTTCCTCAGGCAAAAGTGAGGGATCGGTCAAGATGGAGGTGCTGGTACAGAGCTGTCGTAATGTCCTGAGTACCACTGGAGGATACAGAAACACACACACACACACACACAGAGAGCGAGAAAGAGAGAGTCAACATAATACACGGGTACACAATATACTACATCACAATGAACAAACAGTAACCACAATAGAACATTTCAAACAGACATGTTAGAATAACAAAAGTTTGTGCATTCGAGACCACCAATACACTAAAATTACATATTTCAATATGTATTTCATATTATCATATTAACATGCTCTTAAGACTTTTACACTTTAAAACTATAATATAAAATACCATTCCATGTTCCAGTTAAAAATGTTTGAAAACATATGGCTTCCCATAGCAATTGCATATACATTGTAGTTTGATGTTTAGCCAAACTGACCGTTGCTGTGAAATATGGACAAAATAATCAAACTGTGATTCTTTTAATGGATACTGTGATTCTGATTTTGTTTTCTCTTATTTAAACATGCTACATTCAAAATTGTATTTCAGTGTACAAGAACACATTTCAGAATGAAATAAAGTAGTACTGTGCTTGATAAATAAAATTGTAATTTCATATCTGTAGAACAGATATGACAAATGACAAATAAATTAACTAAATTCAAATAATAAAAATATGTCTCAAGCGTTGGCACAAGTTTGTAGTATTGTATTATAGTATTTTGGAACTTTGACCATGTTCTAACACATACACTGACATATATATATATAACTAAATAACTAAAATAACTTTGGTATGCCTCTCTTCAGTTCACCATGAAGCAATTCAAATATTGCTCTCCTAGTAAACACTTTTGATTCACAAATTTTTATCAACATCACAACTACCCTCCCAAGATATTAGGCTGCTGTCACTTTAAGACCTAATGCACACTTATACATATCTGAATTAAAATAAATAAAATCATAGCCTCATTTGGTTTAAAAATTGCATATGCTGATTTTTTCCCCCGATTACCATTAATTACTGTCCATTAAAAAAAAAAAAAAAAAATGTTCTCTTAGTTGCAGTCATCCAGTTGCTGACATTTAATTAAAATGAACTGGAGAACTTACTAGGTCTAAGGACTGGGAGGGCACAGTATCGATCCAGCCACTGCATGGTGGTTTCACACAGCTCTGTGTTGTTGGTGGTAGACACTGTCCCATTAAAGGACTCAAACAGAGGCTGAATAATGACGCTAAACTGAGAGAGAAGTATTAAAGAAAATAGGCTTGTGGAGGAGTCCAATAGCACACAGGAGGCTGAAGAGCAGCAAAAAAATGAATAAAAAATCACATTGAAAGAGTTAGTGTAAGTGTAAACACAAATTTGGGCAACTGAAAACTGCCCCTATTTATTAAGGAAAAAAAACATGGGCATCATTTTGGGGGCCACAGCAAACTCGCTGATGTGTTGACTGGACCCCTCACAAAAAAACATGTTATTTTTTTCAGCTGTAAAATGTGTATTTTATTATTATTATTATTACATAATACATTTTTTAATTTTAATAAATTATGAAGAATAAACCAATAAAAAAATAATTATAGTAATAATGCTATTGTATTGTTACAAAACAACAATAATTTTATTTAAAATTAATAAGCTAAATATTCATGGCTGGTTTAGTTTTTTTTATTTTTTTTTTTTATTAACGACCCAAACTTATTTTGAGCAACAAACCGTATCAGTGTACTTTGAGGTCAAAATAAATTAAGGTTGTCAATGCTTAATTTAATTAAAAAATTTATAAGTTCCTCATGGGGTGCTTAAAGGTCCCCTGAAATGCTTAGAAACACGCAGCGTTACTCTATGTGTTGACGTCATTTTAACTGAAACAGGAAGACAGGGCGGGACATATCAAGCAGCCCCGCCCCTTTTTAAAATAGCCAATAGCGTTCGTTTATATCACAGCTTGGGCTAGAGCCTAGGGATGGGTGATACCACATTTTTTTCATGTGATACGATACCGATACTTTTTGTTACAATTTTAATGATACCGATAGTAATTTTAAATGTGTATGTGTTTTTCAAAATAATGTTAATTTAAATATATAAATATATATATTGTTACACTTAAAGGCAAATTACATACACATACTGGCCATTAATAACTAATTTATTAGAAAAGCACATTTAACAACAAATAAAAATGTTTAAACAACCTTCTTACAAAAATATTGATTAAATAACAACAAATCTTAATAAAATAAACTAAAATAAACTCTGCATATTTTTTACTTATTTCTTATTTTTAAACAGGCAGTTTTTTCTTATTCTTCAACATTCCCTCATGGAGACCTAAAATGTCCTCAGGAAGTCAAAATTTATTGGTATTACTATACTTGTGGTAACGTTTTGTCCCTATAATACCAGGACACCCCACACAAACACACGCACTTTATATTTATTCTTATTCGCCTAATGGTTACGAAAGAGACAGGGAGTACAGTAAATAAGTTAACTAATTACTGTGCTCTTTGTACCTGGATAGGTTTTGCCTCCCTGAAAACTCTCCTGTAACGACTTTTGTCAGACAGAGGGAGACTGGGCAGAGGAAGACTGGGCAGCTTGTTTTTGTTCAGCCTCTTTATATGTTTCAGGGTGTGTTGTTTGTAAATGTTTAAAAAGGTTGCTTGTATTGTTGCTGTGTGGGACTCTCTTATCACAAATATTGCATCGTGCAATATTTTTTCCGCTGTTGAGAAGTAGCACCACACCACACCACGCTACGTTGCCTGCTTTCTGCCATAGTGCTAATTTGCGTGCAACCGTGCGTGCGTGTTGAGATTGTGAATGGCACGTCGCCCTGCGCAGCCGCAGACCGATTGGTGTGTAACGTCATACCACCGTGTCCGCGAGAGCTTTTCTTTTTTTTTATATCATACACATACCGTCCCCGATCGGCCTGCACACACTGCTAAAAACATTTAGTTATGCAGAAATTATTAATATAATTAAGTATCGATACTTTGCAGAAAATATCGATACCACAATAGTAGCCTCTGAGTATCGATATATCGATACTGCAGCATTGATGTGCACATCCCTACTAGAGCCGTTCAGAGCCGTTGAGCTCTGTAAAGCCGCATTTGACAGGGTATGCCAGCCACAATCTCATCCATATTGCTATAAAATATAG
>NW_015539964.1:34708-41781 GCF_001515605.1 Sinocyclocheilus anshuiensis
CTTCGGATTCTAGAGAGCATTTGATTGGACAGAAAGTTTGATGAGAAGCTGAAGTACGATGTGATGTCAAAAAAATCGTTGAGCCGTTTTGGCAGAAGTGACGAACAACAAGCTTTGAATGCTTATATCTTCTAAATGCGAATTTTGTCACTGTTTTGGAGCACACTGCTTTATAGATAACCTTAAGACTAACATATTGATACTAACACCCAAAAAACTTTAATTTTGATTTCATGGGGACTTTAAAGGAAAATAATTTAGATCATGTAGTGCAATGGACAAAAAAGTATAACCACTGACTGATGGCTGATTCGTATGCCATGTGGCTACAGAATAAAACTAATATGGATAGAGGATACTATCCAGAATTTCCAGTTCTGAAGAGTTCTGTTCTTTACATAGTCGTCAAACTTCTCCCTCATGTGGTCAAAGCGATGGCGTGTGATGGGAACCCCTGTATCAGGAAGCTGTTCCTGGCACAAGCTGCAATAAATAGTGGGCATCTTTAACAGTTCATCTACAGAGGTTACCTGTTTGAAATCATGTATGTTTTTTTAGCTCCCCATCACAGGTATCTGTACACTGAAATAGCCTGGCTAGGAAGCAGCAGTTTTTCCAAATGTAATACTTTCAAATAGTAAAAAAGTCTACTTTATTGCAATAAACATACCTTATAGACGTATTAAGCTCCTCAATCTCCTCTCGTAGTCTCTTGGTCTCTTCCTGCATCTGTTGTCTCTCTAGTTGCAGTTTGCCAATGTAGTCGACTGTTTTTTTAAGTGTTGCAGCATTACTAATCTGGAAACCCAGTAGTGGGTGACAAAATAAATAACTTTTGATTATTTAAAATAGTTTCTCTTATTACAATTGTGCAGAGACAACTACAAGTAAGAATCAGGTAGTGATTTCAAGAATCAAGTAAAGTAAGATGAATTCATATTTACATTTGATTGAGACCTGAGAGTCGGCACAAGATTGCACAACGTCTTGGAGCAGGCATTTATGGTGAATCGCCTCTTCTGCTCAGCAGATATGTGATTCACTCTGCGGCTCTGTGTCAAATCACATGACAAAATTACAAAGACAGAGACAGAGTGATAAATTGGAAGATATTTGGATATTTCAACATAAAAATGATGATAACCTTGCTCAGTTGGCCAGTTAAGAGAGTTGTTAGTTCCCCCTTATGTCAGATCAAAAATATAACAGCAGTCAATGGACAAAAACAAATGTGAATTGAGTAAATATTAAATAAAATTTGTGTTCATTCAATATAAGCAATTTTATGTACACTTCATATTCCATTAATATATTGAGTTAACAATTAGGGCTGCCAAGCAATTAAAATGTTTAATCCTAATAATTATATGATGTGCCAATTAATTAATTAATTGATTGATTGATTGCACATCAATTTGATCTGAGAAATTACCCCCAAAAGATAATTTAAAGTCATTATTGTATTAAATGAGAAAAACATTGAATAGACGCTTCAAAAGTAGCTTTAGAAATAAATACTTACATTCAACATAGAATTACACAAACTTTTAAGGCCACAATGTGGTCATAACATTGTTTTTCAGAAGCTGCATCTGAAGTGGCATTTATGTATATTTACACAGATTGTTCAGCGGTGGCATGAATGCATTTACATTGCAATTAGATTTACATAAATAATGCTATGAGAATGGGTTTTAAATGGGCATTAATGTTTTGTAATTCAATATTGAAATATGAATAATAAAAAAAAAACAGGACTGGGGAAAAAAATGCCAGTAAATGACTCATTCAATTGATTCGTTTACATGGCTGGTTCATTCAGAAACGTAGCAAATTACTGTCTTTATGAATCGATCACTGAATTATTGACTCACTAGATTCGTTCTGTAACAAAACAGCACTTTGTGTTGCTCGGAAAAGCACAACAGTTCTGCTTTGGCTTTGTTTGGAACTATTTTTGTTGGCGAAATTGAGCAAAAACAGACAATGTTGCATCTAAAATGTAACAATATTGTATAAAACTATTGTATAAAATCAATATCACGTTTGAAATCATACTGATATTAAAGGGGTCATGACATGAGAAATCAAATTTGCCTTAATCTTTTGGCATATAAGGGGTCTTTGTACCATTAAAGTGCCCTATTATGGATTTTTGAAAAGTACCTTTCATGCAGTGTGTAACATAGCTCTAACACCGTGTCTACACCGGACGCGAGCGGCGTGGCGTGACAAAATACTATAGAACTCATTATAATCAGTTATGCTGTCCACACGGGATGACAACACGACACGACAAATCCCTGACAGAAAACTGCTGCTGCGTTCTATTTAAGACGTATTGACACAAATTTCAAATGGTTTTTAGCGGTCGCTTTGTCGTGTCCAGTGTAGACAGACTTTAGCTGTTGCGGCGCGACAACTGTCGCGTCTAGTGTGGACACAGTGTAAGTGAATGAAAACATCCTGCAAAGTTTTAAATCTGAAAGTGCGCCGTGTATAAAGTTATTGTCTCTGAAAAGAAAGAGTCGACTCTGAATCATTGAAACGTGTCGTAAAACGAATCCCAAGCCGTTTCATGTTGACGTCAACATGAAACATTAGCATATTGCCCGCCCACTTGTTGGTCTTTTCGTGTTGGTCTGAATGAAAATGCAAATTGATTATTTGCCACTAGGTGCTGCTTTTGGAGCGGTAAAAATAGCGGTTTTCCCGGTAATGGCTGTAAACAAAGCAGCACTGTGCTCACAAACGCTGCTTTATCAGGCATTACAGGCACGATGAAATGGAAATGAGACCAATCAGACCAATCACCGAAGATTAGCGTCACGCAAAGGAGGGGTTTGGAAAAATGAATCGTTGAGCGAATCGTTTGGGAGTCGTTGAGCAAGTAAGGTAAAAATAAATGCATATTATAAGACAATGAAAGTGTTTTTTGACCTTGCATGCATGTCAACCTGTTGTTGGGGACTCCCAAAACCAAAATATGAACCTTTCATTACCCATAACCATAACATCCTCCTCATTATAAACAAAGCATTTATTTAATGAAGCTCCAAAATCAGCTCGTTTTGGATCTGAGGTGCAAGCTGACGTCAACCAGGCACAAACATTTGCATAAACACTGCCTACAGAGCAACGCATCAACAAATAGTCTACACTGGATACAGTCAGGGCCGTCCTTTGAGCGGTGCAACTGCTGCACCGGGCCCGCGGCAAACGGACTGAGGGGGAAGGAACGTGTTTGCGAACAGAGCTAGGGGGACCCGCTAACTACCTCACACCAGGCCCCGTGTCAGCTAAGGATGGCCCTGGATACAGTATACAGATGTGCGTTTGCTTTCTGACACAGTCCACATGCTTGAGTGTGTCGTTAGGACAAATGTGTGAAAGAACGTTCACTTTTATGCGTTTTGTTTAAACAGCTCGTTCGCATCTTTGTACAGATATCAGAATGATCCCAGCGTGAGGAACAAGTTGATAGTTTATTTTTAATGGCATCCTGGATCGTGTCAGAGGATTGAGGAGTATTTTGTTTTGTAAACGAGGCACAGTGTCATGGAGAGATCACAAAGAAACATTTGTTGAAAGATAAAGCGGTACTAGATCTGACCACAGCTGCATCACAAACCGTAAGTAAATCAAGTTTTATTCTTGATCATGTTGTCAAAACACTCACATGCAATAGTGAGGGGGTGCTGATACTGTTTCCTATGCAATGACGTTAGCCAATCATAACAGTGGATGATTACTGAGAAGCCTTAAAGGACCCGCCCCTCAAAAACAGGTTGTTTCACACAGAGGGTCAGAATAAGGGTTGAAAATCATAATTTTTCCACATTTATTTATGTATTTTTTGTGCAAAAAACTTAATTAACATTATAAGTAAACCTCAAGGAACATTAAAATAATTAAAAAAAATCCATGTTATGGCCCATTTAAGGAAATAACAACACACTTGTGATATTTCTTAACTATATCCTATTATATAAATATAAGACAAAAACATATATGCCTACAGGGGAATTTTTGCCCACATTTCTTAAATTTTAGGGGCATATAACCGCATTCTCATAGGCTACTTCACGCAGTCAGTCTGCATCGATGTAAGATGGCATACAGGTCTGGGCCAGAGTGGAATATGTTAAATGTGTTGATAATTTGAACTTGTTATTTTATTCCATAATTAATCACACAAAATGAATTAATTAAATCGACAGCCCTAGCATTATATCAGCCATTCAGTACTCTGCGATTATCATAAGCCTTTAAAAATTAATTATCAGTGGACCATTAGTTGCAATAAATACACATCAAATAAGTATTTAGATTTGCACTCTGATTTGACAGATGCAAATTAACCTTTTGCATTTCTGAATAGACTAATAAATATAGACCAATAAATTTGGAAACCATAATAGAGTGTAATATCATGAACTATTTACCTGACTGGCTTCATTTTTGCCCATGCCTGCACTGGGGTTGAGAGGTGACTGCGGGCTTGGTACCTGTTCTGCTCCCAATGGTGAACCTTGACCTGAGACTCGACCATCATGTACTAAAGAAAAGGAGAAAAAAAGCTTTCTCACAATCCTAGATTCAGTGAAACACAAGTAAAATAAAAACAAAGCAATTTCAGCATAAATTGAAGGTGGCTGGGCTGAATCTAACCTGTACTTGCTGACTGCACTGATGTCTTGTTGTTGGATATAGTGGTGGTAGTTTCTTCTTTGGGTATGATTAGTTGCGGCGACTTCTGTGTCTGAGGGAGAATATGAAAACCAGCAGAACCCTGCAAGGCAGTGGGATTTTTTAAAAGTAATTATGCATTGCTTGGGACAAACGGAATTATTATTTACCAGGGTTGAGCAGAATTCAAAATGTAGTAATTGGCTCCCTTTTAATTAATGAATCAGAAATGTAACCAATTAAACTCGATGGGATGCTGAATTGGAATTATAGGAATTTACTGAATTACAATTTACAATTTACTGTATTTTTGATCAAATAAATGCAGCCTTGTGGAACATAATTGACATAATAAATTTTTAAAATGTAGAACATAATAAATTGAAAAATCTCACAGATCTCAAACTTATGAATGGCAGTCTATTCTTAAAAAAAAACTATTATATTATTTTATTATTATTATTAATAATAATAATAATCATTGTTTATTATAACGACTGTTTAATTAATTTACACTGAAAATTTAAAGGGGTCCTATTATGCTCTTTTACAAAGTCTTGATTTTGTTTTGGGGGGTGTACTAGAACACTCTCATACTAGGTTGTTCGAAAAACATTATTTTTCATATATTTTACATTATTACAACACCTCTCTCCCCAGTCTGGCATGAACGGCTCAAATAGTTCCTGTATCAAATGAAAGCCCGCCTTCTGAAATACGTAATGTGCTGTGATTGATTAGCTGGGCCAGTGTGTGTTGTGATTGGCAGCACTCGGTGCCTGGTCGGGAAATGTCATGCGCTTCAGTGTAAATATTGCGTCAAAATCAAATCAATTTGAGCGCGATTTAAACCCGGATGATTGCAACCACTCTAAGTTCGTCTGCCTTGGGAAAACTAGCTTGTCTCCGACATAGTGATAACACTCGTTGCCTTCTCTAGTGCAGCTGAACCAGGTCTCGTCCCATTCGTCGATATTTGTTATATCACAAATCACGGAAAATATGCGTTGTAGTCCAAATGAGTCGTTCGTTGTAGTTTTTGAAAAGTGATTTCTGTTAAATAAAATATCTACTTTTGATTTGGACTTTGAGCTTTGTAACTTTGCAGATCTTTTTTATGCTCAAACAGCAACATTACAGACTAACTAAAGTTGAAAAAGTGAAAAAGCATAATAGGACCCCTTTAATAAAATGACTAAAAGCCATTATATTCCATTTCTGTTTTCTTACGTTCAAATCTTAATTACAATTCAGCATCCTTTTTGCTACCTCAATTCAAATGTACGAATTGGAATTTAAGTTTCTCTCAAATGAATTCTGAATGGTACACAACCCTTTTATACAAACAATTATTGCAAACAGGATAGGACATAAAGGACGAAAGGCTTACACAAGGAATACTGGAGGAGGCAATGACCATACCAGTGGTGGGGACAACATCAGAGTTGTGAGGGGACGGAGTGACAATGACAGCACTGGTGGGACCTGGGAATGGTTATGATGGGAGATGTATATGATGAGAACAAACTTCAGCAGTGACAATGCTGTCGATTTTAAGCCTTCTACAAGTTTTCTGGATGAAATTTCTGGATGACTGCCAAGCAGGTTAAAACAGTTACAATTAATCTTCATTTAAGCATTAACATTCATTTTCTTTGAAAGGAAATAAATGTAAACAGACTTTTGTGCAATTTGTGTGGATGACACTTACAGGTTAATGCAACAGCGCTCTGTACTGGTTCACGCACACAAAAAAATACAACAGATTCTGTTACTTTCACACTGCATTATAATGCATACGAAACAGAACATACACACACGCCCTTAATGCACACAGTCTTTTGGTGAAAAACTGTAAAATTACAAGCATTCTCTGTGATGGTTCACATTTGATTGCTTTTCATTGAAATAACTTTCTTATTTTTTTTTCTTATCAGTTATGTACATTAGGATTTCATGTTTCAACTTATGCTGTTAAATTAAGGTTTACTGCATTGTGTATTTACCTCAACATGTGGAAAAGCTACTTACGGTGAACTGTGATCGCTCTGATTTTAACTGTGTTTTTATGGTAGCTGTCAGTATATTACAGGGATGTCACGGTGAGAAAATTTTGCCACTGATTAATATACTTGTGACAACAGCAGTATTGCTGCACATTTTGCCATTGACGTTAAAGGCACAATATGTAAGTTTTCGTCGTTAGAGGGCGCATATTCAAAACAAACAAGAAACAAAGGCGTAGTTTGATGACGCCGTGACTGAATGTGGAATCATGGGAGTTGTCGTCTTCATCCCCACAGCCGACGCAATCCGACGGGACTCGGGCAGAAATCATGTTCATGGATGAGCTAATGATTTATTAACGTAGTAGAATGAAGCAG
>NW_015539964.1:42010-50354 GCF_001515605.1 Sinocyclocheilus anshuiensis
AAAATACAACAAAGAATATCGTTTACATGTAGCGCGCATAGGTAGCGCGTCAATTCTCTCTCTCCCTCTCTCGCTGCGTGTGTGTGAAACAAAGCGACGGCGAGTCATGCGCCTTCACACTACAGTTTACGGTACGCTAAATACAGGTGCATTGCACATCCATTCAGATGAACTGAAAAACAGCACAGATCGCTTGGTGGAGAGTGAAACTCTGATGCGCTCAGTTAGAGTGTTCGGCGAGTGAAAATATATCTGAGCTAAACTTATACTTAGCCTCCAACTCGCACACTGGCGAGTAAAATCTGAGAATTTATTAGCAGTTGGCTAATATTAGACATCATTTAGTCGCCCAGAGTGAAGATTTAGTCGCATATGCGAGTGATTTACTCGCAATGTAGAGGGTTGGTCGACTGCTTCTGCTTCTTCCGGTCATGCGTATGTGGGGTAAAATAGCGCCGTTTTATACTAGATACATTTGAGTGTATTGAAAGTTCCGTTATAATGCTACTCTGTGCGTCCGTCACCTGTCTAATAAAATGCATAACATATTATAGTGTCTTTGAGGTTTCCATGTTTTCAGCAAAATAAAACCGGAAAAATTCGAGGGGTTATGACGTCATTGGCAGGCGACGCAATGACACTATGGACACGGTCCGTTACACTAGTTAAAATTGCTTATTTCTCTGTATTTAATCATTCTTCAAAACATTTGGGATAATGTAAGTACACAAGTCAGCAAAATATATAACATTGTTCTAGTGGTTTTGGGATATTTTAATCAAAAGATCTTACATATTGTGCCTTTAAGGGACTGTAGAGCTTACTTTGAATACTTGAAAATGGTGGGTTAAACAAGCCACAAAAAGTATTCGTTTTAATGAAAGACACAACAACAATAAAAGAAACAAAGAAAAATTCACTTGTATTAAATGTAGAAATATTGTCAAATATTGTCTAATTTATAATTGTCAGTTTATTATTGTAACATCCGTTGTCCAACTGAAGTAAATAGTTATTTCTATGAAAAAAGCAAAACAATGGGTGGTGTGATGTGAACATGTATTCAGGGGTGCAACGGATCACAAAACTCATGGTTCTGATCATATTACAGTCGGATCTTTTTTTGGATCAGCAAACAAGAAATAAATAAATGGGGACGGGGGGAGTGGGGTGAAACAAATGTAACTTTGCTTTCCTCTCATTACTTAAAGAACACTGCAAGTACGTTTTTGATACAACAAAAACTACTACCCTAACTAACAAATTTAAAGCATGATTAATGGAAGGTGACCGGTCAATAATAAAACAATAATAAATACACAAACTACAAGCACAGATAAATACAACAGAACAAAGTTACAGATAACATAAGATCTAACAGTAGTATTCAGTTACAGAAATGTAATAAGTGTAAAATTACACTGCATAGTGTTTACTGTGTAAAATAATATAGATTAATCTTTTTTTTGTTTTGTTTAACAAATGATAGACAGCAGCAGGCATGTATAGACTGATACACATCTGATTTCTTTGTGTTTACACACACACTTCACTTAAGCCATTACCGACTGTGCTTACTAGAATACTTTTTTAGAATACTTTTGTGTCCATTCAAGCTCAAGGAGATGCGAAAGAGAGCTGAATTCTGTGTTCACATGAAAAAAAGCGTGCAGGTACAGAATTCTTTCACCTCTTTTTGCACTTGAATGATTTAAAATTGCTTGAATGTTTAAACTGGCAAGACTTAAAAACATGCACAAATGATAAACTTTCACTCTACGATGGTTAAACTTTGCAACTAATCAAGCGAATCGCATGCATGCCAAACCATGAGGCCTGGTCCGTATGGATCATGGATCAACTGCGATCCGTTACACCACAAAATGTAATTGATGTATGGAGCGAACACCAGTAACACAGACTACAGCCTAAGCCTAGTGTATTATAAATTTGGTATATTAAAATTTTTAGTTAATGAAATTGCTAAAATAATAGTTTTCAACCTGTAAAACTTACATTTTCAATTTAAATCTGTAAAACTTAACGTTGCTACTAGTTCTAGCAACCACAGCTGCCCTTTTTTTTTTTTTTTTTTACTTTTTCATCATGTTTTTTTTTTACAGTGCAGCATCAGCATGTTACAAAATCTGCTTTGAGGAGAGACACAAACCTGTGAGTATGAGTTGAGGAGATGGCAGCGGATTGGCCGGGACAATCGGTCTCTGTGGATGTCTGGCCTTTTTCCTAGAGACAGTGGGCAGAATGGATTTGGGCAAGGCAAAGTTGACTGGCTGTGAGTTGAGTGAGGTGGAGGTTGAGGCTGCAGGCTGTGGAGATGGTGCAGCGGGCAGCTCAAAGCTTGTTCTGTGACTGAAGGTAGTGGCTGCATCAGTGGGAGTTACTGTGGAAGGGGCAGTGTGCGTTATTACAGATGGAGGAGGGATGCTTGGGATGGGCTGGGGGACTGTAGTAACTGCAGAAACACCTCCACACTGGAGAGGTTGTGGGGCTGGTGGGAGAGGAGGAGCTGGCGGTGGCAGGAGTGATGGGACGGAGGGGGTCACTTGCTCTGGGAAAAGTGGCATGTAGGTTTGTGGGTAGGATGGGCCAACAGCGTTACCATTGTCCTGGCTGGAGACTGAGAGGTGGCTGGGCAAAGGAGCAGAGGGGATGAGGCAGTAGTCCAGTGGCACAGAGGGAAGCTCTGTGGAAAGCTGCATGGATGACAGCAAAGGAGCCTAACAAACAACAGATATGAATATCAGCACACTCTGACAGAGACATCAGGCTCTTTCCTGCCTTTCTAGTGGCCATATAATTATCTGAGAAAAACGAATACTAAATCTCACAAGTAGGAATAGACAGTATAGTAAATATTTGCAATACGTTTGCTATTGTGGTAGAAGATACAATACATTAATACACATTAACACTATAAAGCTTACTGTATCATATTTGATATGCAAATTTCAAAGGCCTCTAAATTATGATCCAATCTTTGCTGAAAAACCTGTTTTACATAATCTACTACATGCTTTCTGTTGTCTGATTGATAGTTTATACTTTTTCAGCAAGTAAAAGGTATTACAGCATAATTGTAAAAACGTCTACCTTCAGGTAGAGGTTAAAGTGTCTCCTTGCTGTGGAATTTTTACTAATTTATAATCAATTATTTTTGTGTACATTTATAAGTTATTACATTAAGTAAATGCAAGATTAACTTTAATTTTAGGTTTACTTGATTTGTATGGATAATCAAATAAGATCAGGCTTTTGAGGAAAGTTTATTTATTCATTTCTGCTTTTATTATAAAACTAAGCAATTAAATATCTTGTAATATTATCTGAGTTGTATTATTGGGAGATTTTGCATGAGAACTGATATCTACATGCATTTTACTTAACTAGTCTGCTATACTGGTATAAAGATTACATTGATTTACTTTACAGGCCATCAGAATTTTATATTACTGTTTGGCCATATAAATATCAGCAACTGCACCAAATTGCATATTTTTTGCTCACTCTGGGTCTCTGAATATTTTTTTCCCTCCTTGAATACGAGCTTTACATTCTTCTTTATTATACACTATAAGCCATAAAAGCGTAATGTATCAAATGTCATAAACTATTTACAAACTTTTTTTTTTAAGTATTTTTTTATCTAAATGTTAAATAAACTGTTCCATTAAAAAAAAGTGCCAAAGAGCATGAAAAGAGTGTGACAAAGGGTGTGAAAATATAAGCCTGTGGTGACATTTCTGCATTATGTGACATTATGTTGCTTCTTGCAACATTTTCAAAGTGAAATGCCCAGTGAATGGGGCTAAAAGCACATTCAGTTTTGTCTGAAACAGGTGAACATGGCAAAATTTCTTTTTCATTGGTTGTTGTAAATAGTGGCAGTTTGGATATGAAATGTCTGGTGAATGGCACTATAGGTCAATGCAAGGACAATGGTTAATTCTTTAAAATTTAACTCGCGTTTGAAAATAATGTACCACCTACCATAACTGGGTGTTAATAAATGTAAATGTGAGGCAAAAACGTATTTGCTGAAGCAACCATGCCATTTTACTTTGCTTCTACAAGTGTTCAAGCTCATTTGTTGTGACTCATTTGGACTTTATCAGGTGAGCTACTGAGCAAGTTTACAATGTCAGAACATTCACACATATTGAGCTGGTTATGTGATACAAACATCAAAAAGCGGTAAAAGTGTTTTAAAGTTTTATTACCACTAGTATACCTTTCAGCTGGACACTGCAATAAATGTATGTACATGTACACTTTTGGAATTTAGCAGAAATGTAGATAAAGGCATGTTTTTTCAGTGAGCCTATGTTGAATTTAATGCACTCATAAAATTTTCTAGCATTCACTAGCATTCACAGCAAAATAATTACTTGCGTTACACAAATGTTCCAAAGTTTACCCACACTTAATACTGTGTGTCAATACCTGGATGATCAATAGCTATGTTTTTGTGATAGTTATTCACGAATCCCTTCTTTGTCCTAAGCAGTTAAACTCTGGCTGGCTCTTAATACATCATGTTGCTTTCTTAAGCATCAATAAATGTTTTAAAATGGGTTCAAATATGAAAGAAGATGCTGGAAAAACAAAGAAAGTGCAGGACCTGGAGGACTTTTCTCAAGGACACTGCGCAGTTGTATTTTGTGTAAATTCAGTTTAGTTTATTCATAGTAAAAATTAAATTCTTTATATTGGTGTAATACCTAACAATGGTTCTTCCAACTAGAGGCTGACATTTTTTCGGGAATCCCGCAGGATGGGAAACAAAATCACGTGATTGGGACGGGACAGGAAAAAATGTCAGCGGGAGTGTGTGCCAGTAGGGCTGGGCGATATGGCGATATTATCGTATATCGACAATGTCTCGTAAGTATCGCGATGTCGATGTCAACAGTCAGGTAACAGACGATTATCGACATTATCGGGAATAAATTACAAATGATAAACCTAGTAAGTTGTAAAAAAATATTTTACATAGCCCCACAGTCACCATACAGGTCTTTTTGCATGCAAGAATGAAATAATTAGGAGGGTTGGGCATTGAAAAGCTATTCCAATTTCGGAAATCAGATCAGATGCATAAGGTCAGGAATCAAATTACTTGTTATAAAATTATACATTTCGATTCTGCTTCTCGATTTCTGTATGCACTTTGGGTGCTTTCACACCTGTAGATCGATTGCTTTGTTCCGAAACAGGAATTACAATTATTACAATTTACGTAGACGATATTATCGGATATCGCGATATTTTTAAAGGCGGTTATCGATAAGATATTTTTGACATATCGCCCAGCCCTAGGTGGGACCGGAAATCGTAATAACACTATGATACCCAACTTTATACACAAATATACCTTTTATATAATTAAACTATAAACTGTATATTTTAATTTTGAACTCAATTCTAGTTGCCCTGTCTCTTTATGCTCTCCTCCTGTTGGCTTTGGTGTGGCTGGTTAAGCGAATGACATAAGCAGTCCATGACGGACAGATCGTTAACGACTGGTCCGTGTGGTAATATAGTGTACATCGGGCAGGACATCCAAACGCCGGCCCACCTATCATTCATCGACCTCAAATATGCCTTTTCATCTGAAAGATGCATGTAGCAACAACTTTACATGGCCGCTCAATCTAATGTTAACCTAGAGAAATGTGCGCTATAGAAGTGTCTGTGTGGAAGCTGAACAGCAGCTCGCTCACTGCGGGACAGAGGGAGGCGCCGGTGCGCTCACTTGCTCTTAAAATACTCCATAATTTTTGGTCATACAGATAAAAGTAATACACCTTTCGAATCTGTAAAGACTCTACGTTTATTTCTGTGCACTCAGAATAACAATGAAACACTGCGCTTCTGTAAAATAATTCAAGCAAACAGGATGCGCTTTCTGCCATCTCGGTCATGTGAACTTGAGCGAGAAACTTCGAAACTCCATTTATGATAAATATATTTATTGAGAGTGAAATGTCTACTTTCAAATGAAAAAAATTCAAATAGAAAACGTGTGTGTAAGCATGGATGATTTACATGAAATTTAATGTGTGTGCAATGCACACTGTGCATTGTTTAAGCTGGCTTTCAGTTCAATAAAATAACAAAAAACTAAATTTTGGATTTTTATTCAACTAAAGTGGGCATGATGTGATCTGTACTGTATTTTTTACTGTAACTGACAGATTCCGGCCGAAAAAACACAACACGGGAGTGGGAGTCATTCTTCTGGGATTGGGATTTTCCCCAAGTTTTTTTCATGGGATTGGGACAGATGGGATTTTTTTTTTGGGAGTCGGACGTGAGAGGTTTGAAAATCCACTCCCGTGTCACCCTCTACTTCCAACTGGGGAAAAAAACATTATATTAAGTTACTTTAAAATAAATAGTTTTTTTTGTTTTGCCATATACAACCCAGCCCTACTGTCCAGTTCTCACAGCAAGCATATACTAAACTTGTCTTTCTTCAAACAGACCTTTGTTTCTTTTGCTTAAAAATGGTGCTAATTTGAGACCTTTGTGCAACTCATTGTGTCTGATTATACTATGCACAAATGTTCAGTTATAACAATATGCAATCATTCTAATGGGTTACACTCACATTGTTGAGTTTTATAATTATTACGAAGCAACTGTGCATTTGTGGAGGAGGACAGAAAGTGCTTACAAAACAGGGCCAACTACATCCCTACAAATTTGTGAATCCAGGGACAGGATTGTTACCTGTGTTTGGGAGCTGCTGCTGGTTAAGGGAGTGACGGATGGGGAAGTGGGGGATGTGGAGGGGAAGGCTGGCTGACGCAGGGTGTGAAACAAATCTAGTTACAAAAAAAAGAGAGAGAAAGTAAAACAAAATGTTTGATCCAGTGTGTTAACTCTTGAACTACTCCGACAGATTCAGTGAATTTGTTGTACATTAATTGAATTTCGGACCAATTTATGATATTGTCATGTTCCACAAAATGGTTTGATTGATTCAATAATTCAAAATCAACAGCTAAAAGAGTGAATTAGTCACAAATTAGACACCAAAAAAACATTAATATTGTGAAATTACCACAATTTAAAATATATATTTTTCCATTTTAAAATGTAATTTATTCCTGTGATGCGAAGCTGAATTTTCAGCATTATTACTTTAGACTTCATTGTCACATGATCGTTCAGAAATCATTTTAATATGCTGATTTGGCTCTGCCATCACTTTATATTTTAAAATATATTCAAAAATAAAAGTTATGTTAAACTATAATATTTCACAAAATTACTGTTTTTACTGTATTTTTCTTTAAATAAATGCAGAATCATCGATCACAAGAGTCTTCTTTCAAATAAATTACAACAAATTCTTAATTATTCCAAACAACTATGGTAACACTTTAGATGAGGAAACACATTCACTATTAACAAATACTTTTCCCCTCAGATAGACACTCACCTATTGCACCTTTAAGTTTAGGTATGGGTAGGGCTCCAGACAAAAAAATCGAGTAAGGAGCCACTGGCTCCTATAAAAAAAAATCTTAGGCACCAAATAATTTTTTTAGGTACCATATTATTTTTTTAGGTGCCACAGAATAAACGTGTTTTATTTATTTTATTATTATTTTATTTTTTTTTACATTTTAACATTTAAATCATACTGTCATGTGTTTGTCTCATTTTTTCTTGACTTTATCAGCGTTTTAATCCATCTTGCAGATGACATGGGAACTAAGGTTAACTTAAAGTGGGAACTAAATGTCTTTTCCAACTTGAAATATACAGTCACAAAGAATTGTTCATTACACAGAATCTGTACCAATATCATGGACCATAAGCATCACTTGGCCACTGAGTGTAGTTTGGACTCCTCCTCAATGCATCCTGTAAATGTTGTCATACACTCTTAAAAACAAAGGTGCTTCACAATGCCATAGAAGAACCTTTTTTGTCTAAATGGTTTCATAAAGAACGTTTAACATCTGAAGAACCTTTCTGTTTCACAAAAGGTTGTTTGTGGCAAAAGAAGGTTCTTCAGATTATAAAAAGGTAAGAAAGAGATGGTTCTTTAAAGAACCTTTGACTTGTTAATTCATGTTCATTATGTACTATAGTAGTAAAGAGAAATATTAAATGGGTTCATTTGCCGCTTGAACTGAGGCGCTAAAGCGATCACGCCTGCCACATTAAAGAGCGCCAAAACTGTATTTATTGTATGAATTTCGTTATGAATTTGGAATAATTTTAAAGCTGGTACTTTGTTTATTAAAGGGGTCATATGATGCGATTTAAATTTTTCCTTTCTCTTTGGAGTGTTACAAGCTCTTGGTGC
>NW_015539964.1:50506-50814 GCF_001515605.1 Sinocyclocheilus anshuiensis
AACTTTGCGCTGTGGATCGCCGGATCGGCTTTCACTGGGGAGGAAGCGGAGTCCAGCCCGGAGTAGTCACATGTCCTTCCGGACGCTCCTTCGTCGAAATCCCTGTTCTCAAGCCCGCCGCCTCTGCTCACTCTAGCCCTCCCACTGTTCCTCACGCTAGCCCCCGGCCTCTGCTCACTGTAGGCCGCCGTGCGTGACGCTGTTTCGTTGTGAAAGCAAAACTACTTTGTTTGGCCTTCCAAAAGTGGACACGACTAGAAATCAGTGGTTAAGTTGTATTTACAACAATGTTCCAGAACAGTTTAAAC
>NW_015539964.1:50874-51058 GCF_001515605.1 Sinocyclocheilus anshuiensis
GAGAATTGTTAACGATATTGCCAATATCCACACAGCTGACAGCTTTACCTGTTGTACAGTAGTTTGTTCAAGTTGTGCACGAAATAGATACTGCTTTTCTGCACTTTCACTTCGCACGTCTCCATTATTTCGATCTCTCTCGCGCTGTACAACTGAGCTGCGTTTAGCAGGTGTGCGACAATGC
>NW_015539964.1:51068-52585 GCF_001515605.1 Sinocyclocheilus anshuiensis
CGACCTCAGCAAAAACTTCACTCAATCACTCAAACGTCACGCAAATTAATATTTTTGGTCGCAAATGCGACCGTTTTAATCGCAGTCTGGAGCCCTGGGTAGATTTAAAGGGATCTAACATGGTCACGTAGCATAAAGCATAATATGTACTTTATAAGTACAAATAAACAGCCAATATGCTACTAATATGCATGCAAATAAGCAACTAGTTAATACTGAATAGTGAATCTAAAGTGTTACCCAAACACTCATTTTGTCAACAAGTCAATCCCTAATTTGCCAATTAACAAGAGTGAATGTGCTTGTACCTTGCAGAGGCTCAAAAGTGTCCATGAAGTCCAGATTGGGTTGCAGTGGGATGAGGCCTGGCTGGATCATATCTGCATTACCTGCATGGGCTAAGAGGACAGCGAGGCTTATAGACAGTTTATCTTACTCTCGAATAAACATGTTAACAAGGCAGACTTCGATTGTCATTTCTCACCAAGCTCCCTCGGATTGGGCCATGCTACAGGTTGATGAGAGGCCAGTGTGGAAAAGAGTGTGTCTGAGAATTCAGACATGAGCACATCCATGTCGAAGAGCGAGTCCATCTCCATTGGAACAGGTGAATCACGACTCTTGTGGGATCTACGACGGCCTCCCACACTGACATCCAAATCCTGGCACAAGAGGACACGGCAGGTGTCTGGACACACTTCTCCAAAGAGTGAAAACTGTTCCTCTGCCCCCTTCGGAGGTCAAAATGCAACAAGCAGGCCAGGTCAACAGACACACTCAAGGTTCATGCAAAGATAAATGCAAGCATCAAGCATGTGTGCTAGCATATGCACTAGCAGTCAAAATGTATTTGAACCAGTTCTTTTTAGTAGGGATGCCCGATACTGAGCTCCTGTACTCGTACTCGTTAAAATGCCCCGATACCAAACGCCGATACCACGCAGCATGTGATAAGCGCCATATTCAAACAAAGAAACACCAACAACAGACAGCAGAAAGGAGTTAAGGATGTCTACTACGAAGTATATGTATGCAATGAATATAATGTTAAACATTCAGTATTAACGCCTGTATAGCTGGTGTGCGCGAGCTGATAAACAAAGCACACTGAATGGATTGAGCATGCGGCGGCGCAGATGCGCAAGTTTGTCGAGTGAATATATCTTTCTCACAGACATCACTGGAAAGTTTGTAGTTCGGTCGGATATGTCAAAAACAAGTAAGAAAAACAATGCACAAGTTACTTAACGGTAGGGAGAGAGAGAGAGAGCGAGAGAGAGAGAGAGAGCGCGCGCGCGGTGTGATCTTTGATGTTCACTCACTTAGCACACGCATCATTTGGATTAAAACGAAATCGTAAAAATAAAACCATTCATAGGGGCATTCACTATAAACATAATTTATTTTCAACCTTAGGCATACACGACTTTCTGGCGAAAGTGAATCTAGCAGCCTGTGTGAAATGCACTAGGCTGTACTATTCTGCATCAGTACAAATACCTGCACGCGTTGCGCGT
>NW_015539964.1:52597-71253 GCF_001515605.1 Sinocyclocheilus anshuiensis
CTGAGTTCTTGTCATATTTTATTACCATTTTCTAAACTATAGCGAATAAACTGTGATAATGTGAGAAATGTTGAAGGTGTCTGAATAAATTTTGGTTTGACTATCTATTTGATAAATGAAGTTAACCAACTAACATTATACATACCCTTTTGGTTTCTGTACCCAATATTTAAAAAATGTACAAATGCAATAAAAATATCGGTATCGGTACTCGGTATCGGCAAGTACCAAAAATAAAAGTATCGTATCGGGCGAGTACTGGAAAAAGTGGTATTGGTGCATCCCTACTTTTTAGTGCACTAAATGAACCAGTTCACCAAATCGAACCGAACCAACTGAAACGGTTCGCGGCTTGAGCAGCAAAGATCTACAAGTTACTCAATCAAAACTAATTTTCGGATGTCTGACAGTCAGTCTGACTCAAAATGAGCCAAAACATACCAGCATATATGATCCTATGAGGAATGAACTCTTTTAGCTCTCCAGCTCCTCCAATAGTCACTGAACTGAGGAAAGAGTTCCAAAAGAGAAAAGGCTTCCAAAGAGCCGCTGATATGTGCATGTGAGTATACACTTGAATGAAGGGGCGAAATTAAAGTTTTTGTGGTTTCTCATGGTTTATGTAAAAAGGGGAGTTGATTAAAGAGTAGGTCATATGGGTTTTTGAAAAATACCTCTTTTGCAGTTTATAACGTATCTATCCTTAAATGAAAACAATCTGCAAAGTTGTTCATCAAAAAAGTGCATGATAAATAAAGATATTGTCTCTTAAAAGAGAGTCGATTCTGAATCGCCTTAACGAGTCGTAATATTTTCGAATCTTTTGCCAGACGTCACTGTATATGTCACTGGGTAACACATTTGCATAATCCCCACCTGCCCGCAAAATATGAACAGAGTCTGACCTGCCCACAAACACTTCCGCTAGTTAGTGTGCTTACATCATGTTGAGAAGACGCTGTGTTCAAAGATACCACAGAAACACAATTCGAACCTTTTGTTGTGTTCATGTCATTTTACCAAGGACTGCTTCTCTAATCTTGGTTTTTATCTTCTTTGGCTTCTTTTATCTTCTTAATCTGGACTAAAAAGCTCTCCGAACCACAACCTGTAAGTACAATTGATACGTTTCGTGTACATTTTCAATTGAGCGCTCAAAATATCAAGTTTTTGTGCTGATATGTGATGTATACCTAGTGCAGCATTAGGTTTCCAGGTAAAGCACGATTAATGTAGAGCATTAGGTTTCCAGGTAAAGCTCGATTAATGTAGACTGACGTTGTTCAGATTACTTAATTTAATAATAAAGAATGTAGTGTCGTGCACAGACTTTATAATCATTGTGAAATTGCGGTTTATTTTGCTGCACCGGCAGTTACAGGGTTAATGCGAGTCGAGTAATGAGAGACGAGCGAGTTACTAACGTATCCACCATCATTGTTTTAAGTGTTCACAGTTTAGCAGCTAAACTATGCATTTAAACCAGTTGTAGGGGACTCCAACACAATATTAGGACACTTTAAAATACCATATGACCTGCTCTTTAAGACTAGTTTATTCACTTTATATGCTTTATACATGTAAAACATCTATGTAATAATGTTGTAAATAATGTACAGTTTCTTGCACAGACCGATCGTTTCACTTCATATGACCTCAATATATCGTCAGGAGCCATGGGTATTAATTCGGTGTTCTTTGATATGCTTTTTTATTCTCAAAAACAGGTAGCCGCTAATTTGCATTTTATGAATCACCAAAATAAAAATATTTTTAAGTTTTCTACCGAATAAAAAAAGTCACCTACATCTTAGATGGCCTGAGGGTGAGTAAATTAACAGCAAATTTTCATTTTTGGGAGAACTATCCCTTTAAAATTCCTTTTGATCTAAAGGCTAAACCAGGGTTTTCCAAACTTTTTTGTCAGCTGAACGCCTTGAAGAGATTTCACATTAATATTAAGAGAATTAAGGACACATTTGTGGTTCTCTGATGTTGATTATTAGTCACATGACACACATTTATTTAAAAATGATACAGGGCTGCTCGATTTGGCCAAAAAATTATATTGTGAATATTTTGTCAATTTGAACTAATTTGACTTTTTTTTTTTCATATGAAAATGTCTCATATTTCTACTGCTGAGACATCCAGACACAAAGAACAACAGACTCCTATACTCCTAAAGGGAAGTTACTTTTTAAGGGTGTTCACACTTGGGTTCAATATTTACAAGAACCAACTAACACTAGAAGGTACAATACAATAATTATGTTTTACATTCTCCGATCAAACCCTCAAGTTTTAAATCCTTGCACATTTTCAGCAGAATATTGGCCAAATGCTGTAATCTTCAATGCACAAAAATGCTGGAAAATTATGCTAATGTGAATGTAAATAAAGTGAACATAGCGCGCATTGCATTTCCTAATGCACATCAAACTCACAGCGCTTGCAGAGATGGAGTTTGTGAGAAGCAGCATTTATACCCTGGGTTAAACCACAGGCAGTGTATACTCAAATCAAGTGAAAGCTGATTTATTTTCAAAATAAAAACCTGTGTGTCCCAAAACCTAAGCTTTAAGCATTTGTGTGGGTAGCCGTGTCTAATATCCTCTTCCAGCTCATGACAAACATCTTCAATGCATTCTTGTCATTCACTACAGGCTTAAACAGATTTTAGAACTGCCATTTGGCTGTAAATAAAACTGACTTCATTCCACATCACTAGCCAGCCAATCGTGATCATCCATGATCTGGCTCTGGGTCTCTCTCTATATAATTTACTAAGTAAACATAAATAAACTATAACTCTCTATATAATATATATAACTCTCTCTATATAATATAACTCTATAACTCTATAAATAAAGTTAATGCAAACTGCTGTCTTTCAAAAGTTTATAATAAAAATTCATCTTAAGACAGTACAGAGTAGGGCTGCACAATAAATCACATGCGATATTTAATGCGCATCTTGTCAGTAAAGCCGCTTCTGTAATCAGCAGTAAATCTCTGGAGATTTACCGCTGATTACAGAACCGGCTTTACTGACAAGATACGTGTTAAATATCGCATGCGATTTATTGTGCAGCCCTAGTACAGAGAGTTTAGACCTTTCCTTCACAGTCTTGTTTTCATTTGTGTAAAATTAAACAATCTACCCTGACTAAACTCTCTTAGGCAGTGCTGATCTCTTTATAGGAATAAATTACAAACTGCAAGTAACAGGAAAGAGATAAAAGAAAAGAAACTCAACAAGTGACGTGACAAGTGACGTGACATGTGGCCAAGTATGGTGACCCATACTTGGAATTAGTGCTCTGCATTTAACCCATCCAAAGTGCACACACACAGCAGTGAACACACACCCGGAGCAGTGGGCAGCCATTTATGCTGCGGCACCCGGGGAGCAGTTGGGGGTTCGGTGCCTTGCTCAAGGGCACCTCAGTCGTGGTATTGAAGGTGGGAGAGAGCGCTGTACATTCACTCCCCCCACCTACAATCCCTGCCGGTACGAGACTCGAACCCACAACCTTTGGGTTACGAGTCCGACTCTCTAACCATTAGGCCACGGCTTCCCCTAATGCCATTACACTTACGCTAAATTACTAACTATACTTCAACTTTATAGTGAACAAAATAAATCCTTTTAAAATTACCTTGAGAAGGCTGGACAGGTCTTCATCTTTGTGATTCTGTAACTATAAATAGAATTTAAACAATACTTTATAAATATCAACTTGGTTATACAGTACTGTTAAAGTTTAATGTAGAGAGCAAATAAACATACTCTTTTCTTGAAATATGTTCTCCATTTATGATATTCTCTGATGACAATTTCAATTCTCCTTTTCCAGTACTTTCCTTCTGTTGCTATTGCCTAGGTAACAGAAAAACAAAGTACCCAAAAAATGAACTATCTCCAAGAAAAAAACAGGAATGAAAGTTTTTAGACATTCAGATCTAAAGATGAAAAAAAAGACACACCAAAAAGACTCACCTCTGTTGGTCGATGTACTCCTGAGTCCATATTGCCATCCAAAGGAGTGACAAAATGGCAAACAGGGTTCTGTCTCTTCTCTACATCTTCAGGAAAGAGCGGCATTGCAGATGGAAATTAACAATCTCATATGTTTTACCATTTCTGAGTGGTATGTGTTTAATTACTGGACTTACATTGTATATACCAGGCTCTCCAAATAGCGTTGTTGAGGCGAATCTTGTCTCTCCACAGCAGCTTGAGGCCTTTGAAATTCTTCCATTTTGGTGACACCAAGCTTCCACTTATGCAAACAAAACAGATATATTACATTTTTTTTAATAGCAAGACACAGGTACACCCATGGTACAAATTTTAGGGCTATCAGATCATGACATTTTGGGTGTTATTAATTGTCACACAAACAGCTGCAACTAACTATTTAACTGCCTGTTTGGTTCATGTCACTTAGCTTACACGTACATTGTACAGAGATACCAAAATATTGCACAAGCACAGAATGACAAATACAATTATTTTTAAATGTTTCTCTTTTGTACCCACTTTACTCAGTCAACCTGAATTTTACAGTAATATTTATTGTTAGACTTTTTTTTTTTTTAGTCTACTGCATTGTTTCATTCCTTGTTATGCTGAATATGTGCAACATCAGTCTTTAAATATCACTAAAATGTTACTAATTTGTTAAAATAAATACTTTATTCTGGTCACATTACCACCTCAGGGAGAAGTCACTTAAAATTATTCAAGAGATACTGTATGTTGTCAATTACTCCTTATTCCAGCAACAGATTTCTTTGGAATATCACTGTACAGGCAAAATGTGTCACTCTGCAATGTTAATAAACAAAATGAGTTCAATTTTGGATAAAAACATTTTAATAATTTAACCTTATCTTTTAGAATTAAACTTTTTACTCTAAAACCAAAGCTGCACCATTGCTTGAAAAATAAAATCACAAATACAATTATGGGCGGTCAAAATAATCAAATCATCATAAAAAGTGTTTTGTTCTCTTTGCACGTATAATTCATTCATAAGCAAAATAATAATTTTCTTTTCTATGCTGCTGCTGTGAAGTTGTCTAGTAAATGTCTCCCTCTTACTTTGTATAACTTATTAATCCTTGCATAATTTTCTAGGTGTGTCCACATAATGTCACCCAAAAAGTGACAATTCTGTCACCATTAATGCACTCTCAATTATTATCAAAAATAATGTAAACAGGCTTGTTCACGCAAGATATTTTAAAGGGGTCATATGATGCGATTTCAAGTTTTCCTGCAGACTGGGCTTGTCGGAAGATGGGACTTTGTAGAAAACGAAGCGTTTGAGAGAGGCGGGGCATAGAGGACCTACAATAATGTACAGTATTTGAAAAATAATGTGTTTTTTGAACATTAAAGCATGTCAACATATTCTGTTACACCAAATAATGATCTTTAAAAAAGCATCATATGACCCCTTTAAAAGTGGTCCATGTAACTTTCTAGATATACATCATTTTAAATTTTATTATAACGAAATATATGTATATACACACACATATATAAGAAATTAAAATCATAAAAGATGTATTCAAGTCATTGCATTTATTAATAATTAATATTTCTTAATAAATTAACAGACCCGAAACAAGAAATGTGCGTCACGATATTTCTAGTCACTCTTCACCTTTATTTGCAAATACACGGCTGTTTTAAGTATCCGTTTGTGTAGTTGGTTGCCAAGATTGGACGGGGTAATTTTTTACACTTCCTGACAAAACAGGCGTCTAATATATAGGGTGGATTAGAGAGGGCCACTTGTTGTAATTATTTGTCTTTACTAACGCTAGTGTAGTGCGTTTTTAACGTAACTAGAAGTACGTAGAACTTTGGTTGATACTTTTGTAACTGTGAGCAACAAAAACAAACCAACAACTGTCGGCTGTTAAACAGCTTGCTAAAACTCATTACGCATCACCAACAATACCATCACAAATGGGTGTTTCCATCTCATGACTAGAGAATTAAATGCGTACTAGTTTGTCTAGAAACTTTCGGCCCAGCTAGCAGCGCGCTAATATCTTTATAGGATTGATGGAATAATATTTACTGTGGTCCATCCAACTGGAGCTCAAACAGATTGCAAATCGATCTTTTGTTTACTACCCAACCCACCTGTAGGCAAGCGTCATGCACTCAAAGAGCTTCGTCAGGGAAGCATCAATAGAGAAATGCGACGTGCTAGTCTTTCCGAAGTGATACGTCTGGCAGGTTTGTTTATTTACAGTGTCGAAGTCGTAACCTTTCTTTGAGGGGGGGTGATCGGTATGAGGATAAGACACCATAAAATGACCGCTGTGGATGATCTGCGACTCGCGTCCTTCTGATTTCTTAAACGAAATAGTCGACTCCTCTGCGTCAGAGTCGTCGTCTTGCTCTTGCTTGATTATCATCGTGGACCGTCGGTATTGCCAGGTCTCTCGAGTAGCCATATTAAAAAGTACGCGCTGGACTTGTAGCAGTGCTGATAATTCACATTACACGACACGTCCTTCGTCCATTAGTAACTGGATTTAGTGATATTATTTTAGAAGTTGTTTAAATGTCCCGACTTTCCCGCACACCCCCAGCATTAGCCGCAATGCTATCACTCCTAACTTGAAGAGATTTGATATACTCTAAGACGGTCGCTGCGTTGCGATGACAGAAGCGCGCGCGATTGGTTGTCTCGAGAGCACACCCACTAACACCGGGAAACACCAATCATGATTCAGCTCTGGAAACACTATGAGAAGGGTGTTCCTGCACAACCGGAGGCTGCAGTTTCAGGACCGCAGTTCTAGGACCCTATTCTTTTGTAACAGCGCCACCATAGGCTTCAACTCCTGAGAGAGATAAAAAAAAGAGAGCGAGAGGGAGGGAGAATTAAATAAGAAACATTTTCTTTAACATGTTTAACTCTGTAATATATATTTCTGATTTAACACGTATGCACTGTTGGGGTTATGCGGGCAGCAACTGTGCAAGTCTGTCAAAACGGTGTTCTTCGGTGAAATACTTGTTTAGCGGTAATGTTGCTTTTAAACACATAGGTAAAATAGAACCCATCCTATTTAAAATTACACCATCAACACAAAGTGCACATAACATTCCGTAGAAAAATAGTTTATTGTGTTAACAGGCATAACAAAAACATTAACTGTTAGTGTTGTACATTTAAAACGACATCAATAACATCTAAAAGGAAAACACGAAAAAGTAGATGGAAAATGGACAGAACTTAAAAGTAAAATAAACCAAAAACGTATCTTGAAAAGAAGAAATATGTATTCAGAACGAAGGTATGGATCATTTTGGAAGGAAATGAACATAAAAAACAAAGGTTACTTTTGAAACAGGGGAGAACATTCCATCTACAATCGCAAATGTAGACCATCACAAAGCTTTCCAATCAATGGGCTTCTTTCCCGATTTCTTCAGCAGTTCATTGGTCTTTGAGAAATGTTTACATCCAAAGAAGCCACGGTGAGCAGATAGTGGCGAGGGGTGGACTGTTTGCAGAACATGGTGTCGTTTCTACAAGTCAACAATCAGAAAACGATGTCTTACTGCCTGTTTGGAATACTTATTGGACCTACTGAAATACGTTTATATATTTAAGCTGGAAATTATTTCATTTATAAACAAAAAAATCACACAATATACCTTGTCGATGGCAGCCCCCTTCTTTTGCGCATAAGAGCCCCAGAGAATAAAAACAAGACCCTGCATGTTAGTGCTGAGCCAGTGTATCACAGCGTCAGTGAAAGTCTCCCACCCCTTGTCTTTGTGAGAGTTGGCCTGGTGTGCGCGCACAGTCAGCACAGCGTTCAGCAACAGAACTCCTACGAAAGACATTCAAGAAGAAATGTCACTGAGCACATTAACATGCACAAGAAAATTAGCTTATATGCCTATGAGGAAAAAAAAGGACATGACTTCAGAATTAGCATACATTCATTCAAATGTAAGTCATGGATTTTAATGGGACTGGCCAACATTTTCACATGATTTGCTAAAGTTTCAGCACCTGATAACATTTCATCCAGGTAGAAGTGCCATTTTGTGTCCTCACTTTAAAATTTAAAATGATGGCTGAATCAGACATTTGTCTATCCACTAACTTACAAAATGGCCACACTGGCAGAGACTAACTGCTGGATAATGGATAAATTAAAGGCAACTGTCAACTTAGATGAATTGCGAAAAGAACAACTGGTCATTGCAAATGAATGGCATCATACGCTGGTTCAATGCTCCTGATGGAGGGTCAAAATATCTTAATTTCTGTTCCGAAGATGAATGAAGGTTTGGAACGTCATGAGGGTGAGTAGGCCTAATTAATGACAGAATTTTCATTTTTGGGTGAACTATCCCTTTAACATGTAACATGAAGAGGAGAAAGTAGGGGATGCACACCTTGCTTTGCCCATCCTGTAAGATCTCCGTGACCAGGTTGCTCAAAGCCTTTGATGTCTGAAGCCAGTTCTTTAAAGATGTTCACCAAGCTGTGAACAGCAAAAGTGTCATAAAATCACTGTATCGAAAAACAAACAATCATCTAACCCCTATAATAATTTGTAACATCCTCGTGCTTACTGTATATGCTCAGTGACTTTTAAAAGAAAAGAGATTTTGATTAGCAGGACAAAGGCCTGTAAACGTAAGCTGCTAGAATATAATTTGTCACTCAGTGGTTGTCCTATTACTCTCATTGTCTTCTACAGTTAAGAACTTGAGTGTTATGTTTGACAGGAATCTGCCTTTGATTGCCTTTCTCAACCTGGAGGTTTTATCTCAAGGACACCAGGTCCTTCTAGATCCAGCCTTACTCCTGATGGATTTTATAAAGCCTAAACCTACTGTACATCCACCTCATCTGTAAATCTGGAACTCAAAAGACACTTAATTGTTAGTCCTAACAATACAGTAACATAGCTAGCCAATGCTAAGAGTATGTTTAGACCAGGGTTCCTCAATAGGCGGCCTGCGGGCCACATCTGGCTCATAAGAGAAAAATGTTTTGCCTGCGCTAATTTCAAATAATGTGGCATGAAAATTCAAATGCAGCATCAGAAAGCGACATTAAACTTACATAGTGTCTACACCGGACGCGAGCGGCGCGACGCAACAAGATACAATAGAACCCATTATAATCTGTGATGCTGACCTACACTACACGTGGCGCGACATGACAAGTGAGTAGCTGATACCATCTTTGTTATGGAATACACATGTTGGTTCACATTGAGTTGACAATTTAAACATACCACAAGTTTGCTTAAATTTATTTTCAAGATCTGAGGTAAAATATTTATTGTTGCTTTCAGTATGGCTATAAAGATTAACGCAAAATATTCAAACTCACATTAGACACTTGTGACGGAAATGAACTACGAAGCCCAAAATGCAATGCATCAAGTGGGAGGAGTCAGTAGGTTGAAGGAAATGGAGAAATCAAATCCATTTAGATACAGGTGTGTGTGCACGTGAGAGTGAGTTGTGTCCGCTGGCCCGAGAGTACGAGTTTTCGTTTGCTGAGACAAGAGTAAGAAGTTTGAACTGCCTGGAGATTGTAGACGTTTAAAATGTGCAAAACACAAAACGACAAGACTGGAGATGACCGTATTATGAAAGCTTTGTTCGCTGCGCTGCAGAGGAGGGCTTGGATTCTACAATTCCTGCAAGCTGCTCCTTTCCTCGTGGTGTCTGGGGCGTACGAAAGCTGAATCATCAGACAGGAAGTGCTGTGAAGTAAAGCCGCCGACAATGAAACTACAAGACTGAAGATTACCGTGTTACAGGAGTTGCGCTGGCTGCACAGTGGACGAGTGTTCGGATGTTTGCTACAGCACTCATTTATCAGCTGTGTTTGAACTACGCGGAATTGGAACGCTGTACCTTTGAGTGAGTTCGTGTTGTCTTGGCTGGACCTCAAATCCACTGTCTATGCGTTGGACTCCAGGTAGGCCTTGAACAGTTCATTCATCTACCTCAACGAAGCTATCTAATCATCAATGACTCTCAGAAAAGAGGGGTCTAACAGACATCTAACACACACACACACACACACACACACACACACACACACAAACATCAATCATTTTTCCCATGAACCCTCCATTTAAGAACACAAACACTCAAAAGAGTCATCAGAACTGTTGAAAGAACCATATGTTGATGTGTTATGAATTAATGCGATATGAGTTTATGTTATGTTGGGTTGCTTCAATTATGGACTTTGAGACTTGATGCATCGAAGTACTGTGTTGGAATATTTATCGATGTTGTCTTGATAGCTATTGATGACTCGTGTATTATTCTCCCTCATTTGAAAGACGTTTGTGATACCTTGATGCTAACCTCTATGGTGAACTAATTCATGAGATGGTTTATTTTTGGTTGTTTATTGGTTGTGTACTTTAACATGCTTTGAATAAGCAAGGGATATTGGAAAAAGAAATAAGCCCCTTTGAGTTAAATAAAAGAGTGAAAAAGGAAAGGAAAAAAAAAAAGAGTTTTGCAATTGTAAGAGTGCGGTTATTTTGTTTTTTAATGTTCTGTGAAGTGTGATTTGAGTTAACGGGCAAAGCTAGAATCACTACGTCACACACTTTTAACACTGAATAAAGCACATAGTAATTACCTGAGATTATCACTGTCATAGTTTGTGTTGTTTCAGCCGCGACGTCACAGAAAATAATACCGTTTCTAAAACAGAATCCCGTGTCGCTGTGGCGGGTGGTTAGGACAAAAAAAACTACATGGAAAAGATACTTTTTATTGCGTCCCGTCTGGTTGGGACACGGTGTTACAGTTTGATCCCCCCCAAAAATCTAATAATAAAAATATTAATGCTGACAGATCTAATAATTGATTCTGCCATTAGGGGAAGTGGAGAGAAGAGATCCAGTCTGGATCTAAATGCAAAAATGTCCACAATTGTTTGAATAAAACAGACTACTGGGGGGGGGGAGAATATATATATATATATACAGTATATATATATTTTTTAATTTGATTAAGTTAGATTATTTTAATATAAAAATAAAATAACTATTCGATAGACAGATAGATAGATAAATAACTTGAACGGCAAAATTATTTCATATAAACAGGAACTTTTATTTTGAAATATACACAAGCAAAAAGAGCTTAAACTTAATGTATGCTTCACAGCAACACCCTATTAAATGCACCGCACTTCTAAATGAGGGTGAGATGCAAACAGCACATTCCCATGATGCTTTACAACATGGGCAGCCAATAAGATTTAGAGTTGTGCTAAGACACTTCAATAAATGTTGCATTGTTGTTTTATTTAGCCTTAATTTACGAAAAGTAATTGAGGAACCCTGGTTTAGACTGTATTGCTAAAGGTGGGGCGTCCAATCCTGATTCAGCAGGGACACGGTCCTTTAGAGCTTACCTCCAAACCTAATTAAACACTCATGAACCAGCTAATCAAGGTCTTCAGGATTACTAAAACTTTTCAGGCAAGTGTGTTGGATCAAAACTTAGATACTAGGCTTCCAGGGGCAGGACTGGACACCCCTAAACAAAGGAGAACTGAGTGTAGTCTTTTTTTCTTCCTGTATTTAACAAAAAAATTACGTTTTTTTTTTCTTCTGGCTTGCTGACAAGCTAAAGAAGGGCCGCAAAACTTCCTGCAGAGCTTAGCTTCAACCCTAATTGAAAACTGTGGGCTTTGGCCCTCCAGGGAACTGAATTTTGCCCATGAACTAAAGAAAATAATTTATACTATGAAAATAGTATTTGATACATATCAAAATAAGGTACTCCAGTCTGTAAAGCTGCTTTGAAATTATGTGTATTGTGAAAAGCATTATAAAAATAAACCCCGACTTGATGACTGCATGGCAATACCTTGGTGGAGGTGGCACAGGCCTCTGCACGCTGAAACAAAGCCCATGAGCCTGGTTAGGTCCATGATAAGGATCCTGGCCAAGAATCACAACCTTTACCTACCATCACAAGAAAAATATTATTATTATATTCTTAGAAAACCATGCAGTAATTTAAGAGCAAATAAACATCTTGGCATGTTTTGAACAGAATTTTGTACAAATGAAATAAATTACTCAAGGCAACTCTCTAGAGTGTCCCAAATGGAACAGCAACAACAATGGTATTTGGTATCAGGTGGTATTTGGAGACATATCCACCTGCAGAACCAGTCATACAGAACAGTGGTTTCTGACCAGCAGTATCAGAATGAACATTATGGCAGAGATGATTCTTGTTCTAGAAATCATTTGATTAGACAATTAATATTTAGAAATAATTATTTCCGAATATTCCAGTTTGACTACACTGACACTATCGGATGAGAGAACAAAATCAGAATTGAACCGAGTTAGATAATGACACCACTGACTTCTGTAGAGCTGCTTTAAAGTTGAATTTGTTTCATAACTGATTAACTTGATTTGTTCCTAACTGTCATTTTTGAATGCATATATCTTTTAATAACGAACTATCAATGTTTAGAATTACACTAGCATACAGACCCAGACAGCAAACCTCCAAGATGTCTGTTAAATTGATAGTTCACCCAAAAAGAAAATCTTGACATAATTCACTCACCCTTAAAGAGTTAGTTCACCTAAAAATGAAAATTCTGTCATTAATTACTCACCCTCATGTCATTCCAAACCCATTAGACCTTTGTTCATCTTTGGAACACAAATTAAGATATTTCTGATAAAATCTGAGAGCTCTCAGACCCTGAATAGACAGCAACGCAACTGTAATATTTCCAGGTCCAGAAACGAAGCAAGGACATCGGTAAAACAGTCCATGTGACATCAGTGGCTCAACTTCAATTTTGCAAAGCTACGAGAATACTTTTTAACTTTATTCAACAATTCTTCTCCCCCAGTTACCGTCTTCTGCCATTTTGAAGAGTACCTTGTGCGCGCTTTCAGTGGCTCAACTTCAATTTTGCAAAGCTACGAAAAACAAAAATAACAAAAATAACTTAATGTATTCAACAATTCTTCGTAATCAGCGTTGTTTATATTCAGCATGCGCACTTTCTCTTGAAAGTAAACATAACTGATTAAGTTGATTGTGTTCTGGAGAAAGCGCGCACAAGGTACTCTTCAAAATGGCAGAAGACGGTAACTGGGGGAGAAGAATTGTTGAATAAAGTTATTTTTGTTTTTCGTAGCTTTGCAAATTTGAAGTTGAGCCACTGATGTCACATGGACTGTTTTACCGATGTCCTTGCTATGCTATGTTGCTGTCTATGGGAGGGTCAGAGAGCTCTCAGAATTAATCAAAAATATCTTAATTTGTGTTCTGAAGATGAACAAAGGTCTTAGGGGTTTTGAACAACATGAGGTTGAGTAATTAATGACAGAATTTTCATTTTGGGGTGAGCTATGCCTTTAAGTTGTTCCAAACCTGTATGACTGTTTCTTCAGCAGATTTTCTTTTATGTTTCTCAGAAGTCAGTCAGTCAGGCAGGTTTGAAACAATATGAGAGTAAGTAAATAATGTCAATTTCCATTTTTGGGTGAACTATCACCTTAATAAGCATGTCATTTCGTGGGGAAGTTGTGGCCTAATGGTTAGAGTCGGACTCGTAACCCAAAGGTTGCGGGTTCGAGTCTTGTACCGGCAGGGATTGTAGGTGGGGGGAGTGAATGTACAGCGCTCTCTCCCACCTTCAATACCACGACTGAGGTGCCCTTGAGCAAGGCACCGAACCCCCAACTGCTCCCCGGGCGCTGCAACATAAATGGCTGCCTACTGCTCCAGGTGTGTGTTCACGGTGTGTGTGTGTTCACTGCTGTGTGTGTGCACTTTGGATGGGTTAAATGCAGAGCACTAATTCCGAGTATGGGTCACCATACTTGGCCACATGTCACGTCACTTAATTTGGAATCTGATAAACTGATTTTTTTAAAGCAGTTTTACATACATTCTAAATCATAAACATCTTAAAGACATTTTCTAAATGTCTGTTTAACAACTGACTGGACATGTTTCAGAAAAATACTGCTGATGAGCAAATATACAAAAATGCATCTTCAAGCTGAAAATGTGAACATCAAATTAGTTCTCCACAATCATAGGCCTATATGTGCAATGAGGGGATGACCGTAAAGCTAATAAACATAAAAAAACAACTAAACATCATGGGGTCTTTACAAGTAAAAGTAAGAACATAAGCACTGTGTGCAAGCTATGCTCCTGTACGACCATCTTTATGTGCACCTATAATGTAATCTGTCAAAAAAAAAGAGCCATTGGCTTTGTGGTCACTTTTTTGTCTCGAGCTTTGCTAGGGATAATAGGCCAGAAAACAACCAATGATTTTGACCTGCCTAACATATGAACACGACACCCAACTTACATCTTTTATGTCACATGTTTGTGTCCAGGTAAAAACTTCATTTTCAGGTGGATAGATGGTGTGTTTTTGCCTCTCCTCTGCAACAAATGACATTAACTGCGAAAGAGAAACACTATTGTATCACTCTTCATTTTAGAAAGTTGAAAATAAAAATAGTTTTTCATGTGTTAGTTACTTACTGATTTAAAGTAGGGCTTCCCGAATTCTGCGTTGAGCGCTTTCTTCCAGCTCTCTCCAATCCCGTTCGGTACAGCTTGGTTTGCAGCGAGCCTTTCCAGAGCCGCCTTCTTGTTTTTGGATATCCGTTCAACTTGCTCAGGACTCAGAGACAGTGAGGATGTAACATCGTCGCGCTCCAACTTTCGTTTTTTCCCCTGAGACAATATTTGAATACATTTGGTTGAACTCCGTGTTCGCTTGGCAAAAAGACGGGACATTTGTACATTTAAAAACCTAATGCAAGCTATGTTGGAAAACATTGCTTATTTATTATATCTTAGGATGCTTTCTCAAAATGCATGAGAGTTTTGATGCCAACTTGTAGCGTGAATTACACGCAAATGATACGATAATCCTTTAGCGATTTACCACGTGGTGCATTCGAGGTCATATTCAAGAAAATCTTAGTTATATACAACTAAACTAACAGACGTTAAATGATTTCGTTTACACTGTCTCAACACGTTTTCGCAGTAAGTTGTTTGAAATAATCTGCACTAGCTTTTGTTTAGGCAAGTGACGTAACACTACTTCCGGAATTGTGTAAACTTTAGCGGGAAGGATAAAATAGCGAGGTTTTAATCAGAGCCAATTCTATTTGCTAAATAAATGACAACATGTTCAACAGATAAATAAAACACAGCCACTTTCATTAATAATTCCCGCGAAACGTGTACGCATATCCAGTCGTGCCAGAATAAAGCGTATTTTACTCACATGATCTCTTGCATCCCCTGGGCATGTATGTATCTCGTCCAGATTTCTTTTTTTGGTCATTGGCGAAAAAAATGAGGTGATACTTTTCTGTCCAATCATTTCCACAAATAAAATGATTATTTAAACGAAACAAACTTGAAAAGAACAATACTGTAGGTATGGACGCGTGATAGTGTTTGAAGAGCTGCTGTAACTCCCGCCAGCTAGACGTCTGTGACGTAGATTACGTGAGGGCGTAACATTTTCAACTTGTGTAGGGTGACAAGATAATGGTTGTTACATTCAAAACTTCACATAAATGCTACTCTTGTGACAGCACACTTTATATTGAATATAGAGGGCTCTGTGACGATTGAACATGTTTCAATTTGCCAACACATTTGGAACCTACCTAGTTATGTACCTCTCAGGGGCCTGTGTTCAGGGGAAATCTGAATAAAAACTTTTAATATTTTTCTTTATTACAACACAAACTCTTATATTCAGTTTGCTCTTGGTATATACATAAATGCACATTTTTAGGTGAGAATCCTGTACTGTCAATTCTTTTGGTAGACTATAATTATGTCCACAATGGGCAAAAAAATAAAAAAAAAACGTTTAATGTTTAGCCTCATATAAATGTTTTTCTCTAGCTTTTGGCTTTTGTATTATTTATTTATTTCTGTTGCTCTTATTGTAGGCCTACATGTTGGTATAGTATAATGTAAGTTGATTTTGGCATAAATAATAAAAAAGTTTGTGTAGGGTGGTCGTGGCCTAACGAGTCTCGTACCGGCAGGGATTGTAGGTGGGGGGAGTGAATGTACAGCACTCTCTCCCACCTTCAATACCACGACTGAGGTGCCCTTGAGCAAGGCACCGAACCCCCAGCTGCTCCCCGGGCGCCGCAGCAAAAAATGGCTGCCCACTGCTCCTGGTGTGTGTTCACGGTGTGTGTGTGTTCACTGCTGTGTGTGTGCACTTTGGATGGGATAAATGCAGAGCACTAATTCCGAGTATGGGTCACCATACTTGGCCACATGTCACATCACTTTTTCACTTTGTATGGCTATCATGTTTTTGCACCGTTTATTTTGTTCTGTAACTTTGTTATGTGTTACTATTATTAATATAACTTAATAATGATGATTATTAATTCTTTGATAAGAGATAATCGCACAAGCAGAGGAAAGAGAGAACTGAAAACGAAGAAAAGGGAGGAGAGATAGCATTGCGCCGTGAAAGAACCCTGCAGGGACACAAGACAAGATAATATGAAAAGTAAAAGAGAGGCATTTCAACATAACCACAGCGACCCTGTGTGGTCACTTGTGAATCAAACATTCCAGCAAACCCCGTAACCAAATGCTCTTCCCATCTCCCAACAAAGTTTAATTGTTTTCTCAAATGTGATCATAATTGTCAAAATTATGTGAGTATGATTACCCACATAACATATACTGCCACGGAATAACATATAGGCATATTGTAGGCTACCATACACTTTTTTTCCTTACACACACACAAAAAAAGAACATTCTTGTTCACTCCCATTGTTTTCCACATATTGAGCAGCACATACAGGAGAAAATGTTTTACTATTTTGAACAAAGGCTAGGAACAAAAATAGCCTATTTCACACAAACTTAAAATGAAAGAAAAATAGATAGCCTATAGTGTTCAAAGCGGACATGAAAATTATTTAGCACTTCTGTTAGATGTTATTAGAACAGAAAAGACTACAATTAGAACTCATTAAAAATAATAAAAAAATTAAGCTAGTCATAAGAAAATGTGTAGCATACTCAAGCCACTTGGTTTGATATTCTATATTTATAATTCAGGTGTGGTTTATGGTTTAAATAGGCTAATTTCCTTTTGTAAAAATGAAAGAAAGAAAAAACATTAATAACAACAATACATAAAACAGACAATCCCTCATAGAAAAACCAGTAAAGCGAGAAGCAATAATTAGAAGTCAACGTTGAAGGTATGAAAGTGTTAAACAAAAACAAACACTGACTTTTGACTTCTGGTCCTTTCTGATATTGTCTTTCAGTATCCGATAGGCTACAAGAATAGCCGTGTATTGGTAAGGTTAATTTTTTATGAAATAAACATTTAACTAGCCTATACCTTCCATAAATCATTTATCACTGAGAGCTTACAAAACCAGTAAAATACACCTTTCCCCTATAGATGTTCATTTGCCTGGAGTGTTTGTGTTACAGCAGTAGCCTAATAGCCTGTACTTGTCACTGTCAATAGGCTTTAAATATCAAAGCGTCTGAAATGGCCTATGTGTATTCTACATGTGTTGGACTAGATTATATAGTAGAAGGGGTCAGATTTTTTGTGGAGTCTGCCTTGAAATTATCGGAAAGAGATCATCTTTACCCAAAAGGTTGCACATAGGCCTATTAGCCTATATTGACGTGGTTAAAAAAAAAAAACTAATTTTTTGACGTGGTCGAATTTTGACCTGAAAGTGATTCATTCGTCGTAGGCTACACCGCTTTTAATCCGAACAAGTAATATTATCCTTAGATAATAATATGTCCCTGGATATTACAAAAACGCATCAAGAACAGGCAAATACTCTAAAATAGATAGATGGATGGATGGATTCTCAGGGATCAGGGAGCTCAGGAGGTAATGGCGGATCAGGGGACTCAGGAGGCCATGGCAGATCCTCCGTGGCCTTAGCTGGCTCGGCCACGTGTATATGCCCCCCCCCGCCAAAATTTCTTGGGGAAAACTAGGAATTCTGGAGGGCACTCTGGAAGAGATTCAGAGACTGGTGCCCTCCTTGGGCTAAGCACAGGGACAGAAGCCCTACGCGGGCTATGCTCGGGAACTGGAGCCCTCCGTGGGCTAAACGGGGAATCAGGAGCCCTCCCTGGGCTAAACTTGGGGGATCAGGAGCCCTCCCTGGGCTAAACTTGGGGGATCAGGAGCCCTCCCTGGGCTAAACTTGGGGGATCAGGAGCCCTCCCTGGGCTAAACTTGGGGGATCAGGAGCCCTCCCTGGGCTTAACGGGGGATCAGGAGCCCGCCCTGGGCTTAACGGGGGATCAGGAGCCCGCCCTGGGCTTAACGGGGGATCAGGAGCCCGCCCTGGGCTTAACGGGGGATCAGGAGCCCGCCCTGGGCTTAACGGGGGATCAGGAGCCCTCCCTGGGCTTAACGGGGGATCAGGAGCCCTCCCTGGGCTTAACGGGGGATCAGGAGCCCTCCCTGGGCTTAACGGGGGATCTGGGAAGCGCTTACGAGGTGCTGGCACTGGAGGGAGCTCTGGAGGAGCAGGCACAGCAAGGCGCTTTC
>NW_015539964.1:71535-80590 GCF_001515605.1 Sinocyclocheilus anshuiensis
GCCCTTCCTGGGCTTAACGAGGAATCAGGAGCCCTTCCCGGGCTTAACTGGGGATCAGGAGCCCTTCCTGGGCTAAACGAGGAATCAGGAGCCCTCCCTGGGCTTAAGTGGGGATCTGGAGCCCTCCCTGGGCTAAACTGGGAAGCTGGGAAGCGCTTACGAGGTGCTGGCACTGGAGGGAGCTCTGGAGGAGCAGGCACAGCAAGGCGCTTTCAAGGAGCGGGTACTGGAGCGAGCTCTGGGGCTGGAGCCGACACTGGAGCGAGCCACGACCGACAGGCTTGACTGTGGAGTGGCCAGCGGGCTTAACACAGGAACTTCGGAACTAGACTTCGGAACGGCCGGCGGAGGAGTCCCGGATCGGGATCGGAGGCTCTCCAGACACCGGATGACTGCCTCCTTCCAGTCGAGGTTGGTGGTGTCTGTGAGCTCTTTATAAAGTCCAGGGATAGCTGAGTATGTTTATGCATAAACCCTAGTAATAAAAAATATCTAACAAAATGGACCAACAATTCAATATATGTGTTACTTAGTTAGTGAAGAAGAGGAGAGTATCCTAACTGAATAGAGCTGCTCACACTTACAAGTTCTCTTAAACTAAAAAGAGAAAAGACATAAGAAACCAATTAGCATTTGAAAGTTATCGATCCGGAACAGCGTCACGAGGGTTTCCCCCTCGAGGGAGCTGGCCAGGGCGAGGGCCAGCGGCACGAACGCCCTCGCGTAGCTGACAGGGTCGGGGCTCGCCTGAGCCACGGCGATGAACATCGCTCATTCCTCCATAATCTTGGGGGAAAAAACAAACGGAAAACAAAAACACTTTGACAAACCGGAAAATAAACACAGGGAGAAGAGGCGCCGCTCACTTTCAGTTTGGATCTGCTGTTCTGTCACGGTCTCTCAGGGAGGAAGGAACGAAGGAGACGCTGGAGAATACGTAAACTAGAATTTAATACAAAATAAACAAAGGAATACAAAACACAGGATCTTCAGGGATGACATTTAGCAGACAGAATGACATTCATCAGCAGACAAAAAACACTGGGAAACAGGTTTTAAATGCTCAGAAACTAATGGGACACACCTGGGAACAATACGAACTAAACGGGGAACACCTGGACTCAAATAATAACAAATGAGGACAGGACACAGGAAGAACCAAATAAGGGCAAACGGGAACATACACGTGACAACTGTACTTTTACTATAATAAAAGCATGGTTCATGTTTGTAAGGGAAAAACATGACTCGTGTTCAGCTATAGCCCCCCTAAAATGACTACTCAGCCCCCCTAAAAATTTTGCGATCAGCTCTATAAACTGTACATGAATTCACTCTAGCCCGCAGTGTGTGACGCATTTTATGTAGGACTGTTTCCTGAACCTGCAGACTAGCCTACAATGGGTCTGTGCTCGATACGCAACGCAACGCGTAAACACAGTATAAGTCATTATAGTCAGTAATTATGTCCCCACTGGATACAACAAATGCCTCGTTTGTAATTCGGCCAATCACAACGCACTGGATAGCCGGCCAATCAGCGTACACCTCGCTTTTCAGACACGTTTCAGAAAGACGGGGCATAGAGGAGCAACAATGTACATTGTGGAAAATAATTTGTTTTTTGAACCTTAAACCGCATAAACACATTGCATTACACCAAATACACCAAATAATGTTCTTTTTAGCAACATCATATGACCCCTTTAAAAAAAATGAAAAGATACTTTAAATGTGAAATTAAAAGCAAGGCAGCAAGTCACTGTTAATAAGTGAGTCATTGTGACTGAATTGAATCATTTAAAGGTGACATATTATGCCCCTTTTTACAATATGTAATATAAGTCTCTGGTGTCCTGCTGCTGCTCCCCGCCCCCTTTTCCAGAATAGAGCTGTGCTTTTACATCAATGAGAGGTGGTGTACAGATGTAACTGTGTTAAAGAAGATGTGCTGTTCAGATCGTAAATAAATCAATTTCAGGGGAAGTTGTTTCCTAATGGTTAGAGAGTTGGACTCGTAACCCAAAGGTTGCGGGTTCGAGTCTTGTACCGGCCGGGGTTTCTGGAGCGCTCTCTTCCACCTTCAATACCACGACTGAGGTGCCCTTGAGCAAGGCACCGAACCCCCAACTGCTCCCCGGGTGTCGCAGCAAAAAATGGCTGCCCACTGCTCCGGGTGTGTGTTCGCGGTGTGTGTGTGTTCACTGCTGTGTGTGTGCACTTTGGATGGGTTAAATGCAGAGCACTAATTCCAAGTATGGGTCACCATACTTGGCCACATGTCACTTCACTTTCACTTTCACTTTCAATAAATCCACTGCTCTTTTGTTCCTCTGAGGCTGGGACTCTAAATAGTGTTCTGTGCTCGTCTGTGCAGCCAAAGCATGTTTTGCTCAAACTTTCGCCATGGCATTAGAGCTGGTACACCCTTGTCACTTGCGAAATCAAAATGACGGTGCCTTGAGTGGAAGTTTACAGATTAAGGGGCGGTAATATCATAATGAGATCCCTTTGCCACGTCACTAAGGGAGCCAAATCAGACACACTTGTTTTCTCAGATGCTTGCAGAAAAAGGCTTACCTAAACAAAGTGATTGGGTTAATCTTTTTCACGTTTCCTTGGTTGGTAGATGCACCGGGGACCTGATTGTAGCACTTAAAACCGGGAAAAGTCAGATGTTCATGATATGTCACCTTTAAACGGGTGATTCAATCAGGAACTAAACAGTGTCATGTTGCTCAGCGACGCAAATTGAAATTATTGTAATATACCTCTAATTTAACTTAAAGAGGTTTAATCAAATTAATGGAGGCCAGAAGGTACATCACAACACCAGGATTTTATAGAAAATTATCACTTTATTGACAATTAGAAAAATATAACCGTAGTGTAAAGACAGTAAATAAGTTCAATGAACATTTCACTCTGTACACCCTCACTAGGACAAATGGCTCTACATAAGTGATCAACTTCAACACTGCACTACACTGCACTCTAGTGATTATTCCCAGCCCCGCACGGCACACTAGAGATCGTGATCAAACGAGAAGGGTATAACTGCAGCCTGGAGAATTCCAAATGGGGGCGGGAACTCCAAAACGGGGTGGGAGCTCCAGAATAGGGCGTGGCTTCCTCCCATTGGCAGACAGGCACATGACACGTATGCGCACTTTCCCCCCAATCCACTTCAGTACAAACTCCGCCCCACAGCTGATTCTAAAGATTTTATTGGTTGTTAAAATCTTTGCCCTGCGCTGCGCTGGGACGGCTCGCGGCAGGGCTCGTGGGTGATTCCTGTTTATATCATTAAGCAGATGTTCAAACTCCAGTACGAACACCACTGGCCACGAGCTTTGGGCTCTGCTCCCACGGAGAATATTTACTTATATAGCATATTTTATTTTATTTTATATGAACTAGAAACAATGTTTAATTTACAAAGTTTTATTTTGAAATGTAAGTCAATAACAATTGGCTGGAGCCAAAGTCTTTGGCTCCAGCCATTGGTGAAAGTCTTTGCGCGAGGAGACCCCGCCCCATTTTGGAGGTTCTGCCCACTTTTGGAGTTCACGCCCCATTTTGGAGATCTCTGGTCTGCAGTTATATCTACTTGGAGAAAACAATCAATTTAAAAAGTGAAAAGATCAGTGCCTCCCCAGTCCCGTACATGGAGACGGAGTAATCATGTTCATATAAACTTTAAAACTCACAACTACAACATACACACTCGCATATACACACAACACATGAAACGACTTAAAATGTAAAACACTTCCGCGTTTCCAGGACCCACCCCGGGGTCTAGGGAAAGGAACCAGCCGTGCCGGATCGATATCTTCAAAGAAAGCACGCACTCTTTTTCGCTTTATTCCCGTCCCCGAAGTTACGGCACTGGTATTAGTCCTTTGCACACAGCCCACTTCTCCTTGGGAATCGCAATGTAATACTGATGAGTCCTCTTTGCAATACAGTCTCTTTGAAACGCTCCTGGAACATATGGCGCACCTAAACCCTCCCCAGCATTATCTAACTACACAAATTCAATCTATCTAGCCATCTTCGTTGCCGGACAAACCCTAATGGTCTCGAGCAACACAAAGCATCCCCATCTTCCCTTGAGCGCGAAAAGCCAGTCACGTTCACTCTGCCGAGAGCTCTCCTCTCACACTGATAAAAATGATTTTGTGGTGAAGTAAATACTACATAAAAACAAATGTAATTTCTACATTAAATAATTTAGTTCAGGCAAGAATAAAAAATAAATAAAGTAAATTCTATATTACTACTCAATTTAAGCTTGTAGAAATTAAAGTTTGAAATTATTAGCATATTTTACTTGGAATTGTTTATGTTTACAAGGATTCTTTAAGTAAATATCAAAGTTATGATCCCGTTTTTCCCATCATGCACTGGGGCATGAATAATTAAAAAGGTTAAAATGTCCACTGTTTTCGAGTTTTATTTACACTGTTTTATGGTTGATTTTGTCGTTAGGTTTAGTAACTTACTGTTTTGTGATATCTGGAGTTAATTTTCTACTCAAAATGACCCATTTATACTCAAACACTGATTGGTACCGTCATTGTGTATGGTGTACCAAGTATTGAGGTGTCTGTGTTCATATAGTTAACAATTACTTTGAATAGGAATATTATCTTCAAAGGATATCAATGTGGTTTTCTGTTTTCTTACAAGTTTGCAAGTTAACCACATTTGTTAATAGCATAGTTGTTTCTGGTGCTATAGTGAGTAAATTCTATAAACTGCAACTGAGGGATATGTACTTGAGTATTGCATATTTAACAAAATAATTAAATAGTTCAGTGATTGAAGTTTTGATTTTTCAAGAGATTCGTTCATTTTCAGTTCGTTCACCAAAATGATTCGTTCAGTGACCATTTCTCCATGTTACATAAATACGCCAGCAGGTGGCTAAAAAGAGTGACTTATGTGTTGCGTCTTAAGTCAACGAACGTATTCACTTGTTACAAAAATTGATTTGGCTTTATTAAAAATGTGTGCATAATCTACTCATTAAATAAATAAAGTCTAAATAAGTTGTTCAGATGACCAAAGCACAAGGTTTTCTTGCATAATTAACATTTTAATTGTTTGGTCAGGCATTCATAAATCGGGGGTTAAACGTGAAAATAAAACATAAAAGTTATGTTCTGTATGCGAAATATGAATATATAAACAAGCGTATGTGCACAGTACCTATAACTGCGCTTTGCATCTGCTTTCTGCTGATTGCTGATCTAGATTGACATGCTAAATGGCCAACTGACCAGCTAAACTATTAATTTCGTTCACGAACGAGATATGTACCAGTTCAGTCGTTCACGAACCAGATGTACCAGTTCATTCAACTCGTTCACGAACGATACCAGTTCATTCAACTCGTTCGGTCATTTCGTTCACGAACGAGAAGATCTCTCGATCTCGTTCAGACTCAAAAGAAACTCGTGACGAAACAGTCCACAGAGCTACCCGGTTCACTAATCTGCTCATATTCTGCTGTTCTGTGGCCACGGATTTGTGGGTCTTGTCTTTTTCTCCTACAGATTACTTGCATGACCCTGTATGTTATAGTACTAAATTAGTTTTAATCATTTAACCACCACAGCTTCTTGTCTCCATTGGCAACACGCACGATTCCTGTGGATTGCAAGTAGCTGAGAGTGCAAGCGGCGATTGTAAGTGACTTACGTACTGCAAAAAGATTCATATAGGCGGGGCCAAAGCCCAACAAAAAAAAGAAATCCCCCAGCGTTCATCACATTATATTTGTTGGCGAAATAGAGCAAAAACAGTCAATACTGTGTCTAAAAACGTAAGTTAATATTAAATTCTTGTTTATTGAACTGCTGTATAAAATCAATATCACATTTCTCTTGTTGCTTTTTTGTGGAAAAAACGTCAGTCTTCGCATGATACTGATTAACTAACGAAATATATACATTTCTGCCCCCATATGTTGAATTTTGTGATCATTCTAAATTTTAATAAACTGAATCATGCAGTGAAAGAACCTGCACTGGTCTAACCTACTAGACTTCCTATAGCCTTAGCTAAAATTAGCTAACTTGGTAGCTCTCATGAGTCATGGATAGGTTAATTAGCTGTAAATTCGAGGCACAGGTAGCTTAGTCTGTTGTTCATCACCACTCACCTCAACACCAAGACAAACACAACTGGAAAGGGAGGGAGGGCTTCAGTTCTGCGGCGCTCTGCATGTCTGTGACATGATGTGCAGCTGATCAAATGTGCTACACTGCTGTGGTGCAGAGGCGCAGAGGGAGAAAGGCATCGGAACTTGACACTCGACAGTCTCAACATATATTTTAATTTTTTATTTGTTTGACAGGGACAGCTGTGCGCAAACAGAAACACACACACACACACACACTCATTTATTTATAAATTAAAAAAAAGAAAAAAGGCCACTTTCTCTCGAGGACGAAAAAGGGCAGGTGCTCAATCCCCCTTTGATGTCTATGTGCACGTGCCTGGCAATGATTTCATTAAACTTTGCAATTGCAATTAAGCAAAATTGGGTAGTTTTATATGTTGCTCCAGGGTTAGCATCATCTGAGGTCTTCTGTGGGGTTGGCTTTTGGCCGGGCTGGACACCGAGCTCGGACCCCTCTCCCCGGACAGGAGGGGGTGCCCAGGGCTCGGGAGTCTTGCCGAGCTCTGAGCCCTCTCCCTGGACAGCACGCCACATACGCATAACCTTTATTTAATTATACAAAAGTGTGAACTCGTGAAATTAGCATAGCTACTGTTCCAACCAAGCAAAGATGATGTGTTCAACCCAAGCAAAAGAATGAAAATGTGCATTTGATCAGATATAGCTGAAGTACAAAGTTACGAGATACATTATGTGAATGCTTGGCTAAAAAGATGTCTTTAATCTAGATTTGAACAGAGAGAGTGTGTCTGAACCCCGAACCAGTGGCGTAGCAAGTCAGCCCCGGGCCCATATGGAAAAAAATTTGTATGACCGGCCCCCCCAATGGCTCCAACTCGGTTAACTTATTGTTGATTTTTCTGAAGTGATTAACGTTACTTGTATTCACAAGCTGTTTTATTTACGGTATAAATGCTTGGAAATAATATGTAACGTTTTCAAGTCCATTCATCATTTGTAGCATGCAAGCCACCTAATAATCGCAATAAGCGTTGTGCTTTGTTACTTATATTAAAACACAAAGCCTTCTGTCAACTTTATAATAAAATACTACAAACAATAAATGTGTTTTTACGCTTCTAAATTTGTAGCGAGGTAACTACATTCGTCTCAGTTCAAGCAGCATGAATCAAGGATATTTTCCTCTTTAATATTTGTAGCACGAAATAAACATGAATAAATATTTGAATACATGTTGAAAAAATCTGAACAATTTAATACAAACGAATGTTTCATGAAATCTATCAATTAGAGTTTAAAAAAAACGTCAGTAAGCCTACCATTTATTGCTGTTTTGTATGTTAAATGTGAAGAATGACAGGTCGGATGCCACAGACTTTTTATTTTATTTATTTATTTATTTATTTTTTTGGCGGAGTATAGGTGGAATTCTCACATTAACTTCACGCAATAGGCCTATAACTTAATTTTATTATCGTAATTTTGACTTTATTCTTAAAATATTATGACGTTAATCTTATTTTTCAACATACTAAAATGCCGCCATAGGCTATTTGTACTGCATGCAAACACAATCCCAAATTGGTACAGAAGCCCAAATAACAAAAACAAACAAACAATAAATAAATAAATAAATAAATACTAAAGAGCTATTTGAATTATTTATTAATGAACTAGTATTTTCTGAGTCAGTGTCACAAGATGAAGTTGACGATCCCGACTCGCCATCTCCTCAGGATGCTGGCCTTTAGAGAGAAATACATCTTTACGGATTAGCCTACATAATGAAAGAGTTTTTGTTTTCTATTTGAATTATTTCGTTTCAAAGTATTTAAAGCATTCTATTAAATATATTTATCATGTCTGTGAGGAGGCAAGTTTTCGCTGAGTTTCGGTTCATCATTGTGAAGCGCTCCTGCTCAAGACCAAGATGACAGAAAGCGCATCATGTTTGTTTTGCTTAATTATTTTACAAAAGCACAGGTTTTTGTTGATATTGTTTGTGTGCACACAAATAAAAGTAGACCCTTTACAATTCCGAATAGACTGTGACTGCAGAAAGCCACCCTGTTTGTTTTATTTATTTTACAAAAGCACAACGTTTTGTTAATATTGTGAGTGAACACAAATAAAAGTAGACACTTTGCAGTTAAGAATGATGTATACTCTTACCTTTATGAGGAAAAATTATGGCGTATGTTAAGTTTCCACTCTTAAGAAAAAAATGCAAGTGATTGGCAATGACTTGCCAATCACTTGCCTGGTCGGCGCCAGAGCGCACAAAGTGAGGGGGCAGGCACAATTTTTTGGGGGGGCCGCACTTTTGAAAAAAAAAATGTTTCTGAAGGTAATTTTCAGATGCAACGGGGGAAAAAACGGGATAAACACAAACATGAAACTTGTAAATAAAATAATCTGATATATAGCCTATGTACAATTTAATAACATATAGCCTAGTTTGATATATGAATTGGGTGTTCGTCAAAGATTGCATGCGGTCGGAGATTCCCGTGTTTACAGCTCCATAAAATAACTTACTGGAAGCTCTGTAGTTTTGCTGTATAGGCCTATAGATAAAAATATTAAAATTATAAGCACACAACATTTTGAGTTACTTCCATTTCTGAAAAAAAGAATGTAGGCCTAGTAATTGATGTTATAAATACACACGCCTGATTTTTGTTTTAATTATCCATTGTACATAAAAAAACAACAAAAAACATTTGCAATCAAGACAAAAAAGCCAGAAGTGAATGTAAACCAGATTTGGCCCAGACTCTGTTGCTATCTGTGAAGCCAAGCATAAGAATAGCCTACTAATGTAAATTTGTTAACCCACAGTAACAAATTTTAACAGATTAATCGCATATTTTCGTTTGCTGCATGCTTTTAAAAACACAA
>NW_015539964.1:80846-80994 GCF_001515605.1 Sinocyclocheilus anshuiensis
TTAAGGCTATGATCAGATCAAAACTGGGCTTAATATTTCTTTATTTGAATGACTGAAGTTTGATTTAACAACAATCGAAATACGAAAAAAAAGAAATTAAGATATTTTCTAATAGGCTAATAATAATAATAATAATAATAATAATAAT
>NW_015539965.1:0-540 GCF_001515605.1 Sinocyclocheilus anshuiensis
GTACTTTCACTTCAAATGCGCTAAATCCCAGCCTCAACCCATTCACAAGTACCAGTACTTACATAGATACCTATACATAGTAGCCAGAAAGAAATGCTAATTTTAAAGAAAAACGTCAGATGTACTAAAAACGTCTACGTTTTTAAACTAACGTAACGTTAAAATATATAAACATTTACTCACAGCAATGCTATGTTATTTTTAAAATATATCAACATTTACTCACAGTGATGCCATGTTATTTTTAGATAAAGTTGGACAAATTTTACTTTGACAGTCTATCATATTCATTCCCTAACCTAATCTTCTCACAATAGTTGAGCAAAATATGAAACTGTAGCAAACCGAAAGTGAAACTTTTCGTTTTTATCGTTAGCAGGCAGATAACAAAAAAATGTCTAACCATGGTGGAATAAAACCAAAAATAAAAATAACAAAATCGCCATTCCACTATCGCCATAAAAAAAATATAAAATAAAATAAAAAAAGAAAGAAATGCATATCCCTTTGTACAGTCTCTTCCCGAGTGGCAACCTCCCG
>NW_015539966.1:0-922 GCF_001515605.1 Sinocyclocheilus anshuiensis
GAAAACCTTTCTGTGAATGAACACACATCTCCTCAGGACATTGTTGTAGGGTATTAGACCCAATCAGACAATTTAAGATTCGATCAAGAACATGGTTGAAACACGAGGAGCCGAATTCCACAGAAAGGCAGAAGACAACAGGATGTTCATAAATCAGATCCTGGCGCCACAAGTCTGAAGCAAGCCTAACCAACCAATTCTTTCACAGAACAGCTTGCAACATTAACACAAAAGAACAACTCAGGAAGGAGATTGTCAATTGTGGGGAAAGTAAGCAAGATTGATGGTCAAAGAGTTGCACAGCATGACCATCACATGTAAATCCATGATAGTAATCACGATCACAAGCTCTTTGGATTAACTTCCCCCCACCTAGAGGACAAGAACCAGACTGAGATTCCTTAGGAGACCTTTTAGCCTCTCTGGTCTTGACAGAACATGTCCGTATGTTCACAGAATGGCACAGAAACGGTCTTTTACAGATGTAGATGCACCAAAATGAACTCAAAAGGACTTATAATCGAATATCAGTCCATTGCTTAACTCCATATCATGTATGTAACCCACACATTTGACTATCATGTTCTAATCACTTATTGTGTATGTATTTTGAATAACTATTGAATAGTTTATAGGATTATATTCATGTTGGGTATGCATGAGTTTGAAAATCCACGCTTTAAACGTTTCTATTAATCAATTCTTTGTCAAATGTATCATATTCTTGTTATAGAAATCATGTCCAAAATTATACTCTGCAAGAGCGGGAAAACTCAGACCATGTGACTGATAAGATAACATTTGATTTATGAATTGGGAGGAGAAATATTGCAACACCCCGAGCTAAGACAGTGTCTAATTGGTCAAAACACCATTTGGGATGTGGGCAACAACCCGGTTTAAATACTCAGGACACCATCAA
>NW_015539966.1:1081-1454 GCF_001515605.1 Sinocyclocheilus anshuiensis
GACATGACATGTTGATTTATGTATTGGGAGGAGAAATATACAACACCCCGAGCAAAGACAATATCTAATTGGTCAAGTCACCATTTGGGATGTGGGCAACAACCCGGTTTAAATACTCAGGACACCATCAAATTATGCTTTTAGTCATGTTTTTTTTAGCTTTTGCTTTTCAGTCACTGCTTTTTAGTCATGGCTTTTTGCCATTATTTTTGCGTTCTTAGAGCGCCGTTCCAGCGTGCTTCGGCCTGCACGCCTGCTGCTACTTAGCCACGATGAGAAGAAAACCATCTAGTCTCGTTCTATTCTTCTACTTTAATTTCTTTTCTTTTCCGTTGAGAGTTTCGTGTTCTGAGTTAAGTTTTGCCGCAACTCC
>NW_015539966.1:1588-1733 GCF_001515605.1 Sinocyclocheilus anshuiensis
CCAACGCCCAACCACTGGCTTCCCAAGACTGAACTTCCAGCCAATCAGCAACCGCGGGAAACCCCCTGTTCTGCAAGACAGACAAGGAAGGGAACCCCTTACACAGACAACGCAAGTACCTCCAGATTCTAGCTGAACTGGTGCA
>NW_015539967.1:0-145 GCF_001515605.1 Sinocyclocheilus anshuiensis
TTTAAGCATAAGGAGCGAAAGTTTAGTCAGTAATACGAGCAGGTGCGCGCCGCACGTATCAGGTAGAAACCATTTTAACGCACGCATTTACCAGAATGAATTCTGCCCCGCAGCGTAATGTCCATGAACAGTATAAACCATTTGT
>NW_015539967.1:505-1035 GCF_001515605.1 Sinocyclocheilus anshuiensis
TTCCACACACATTCACGAATGTTTTGATTTGTCATGTGTATGTTGCTGTGTTTAGTTATAAGGAATGGATCCGTGTACTGTAGTAGATATATGCAGTCAGCAGGTGGTTGGTTTATGGGTTTTTGGCATGTCCATGTGGTCCTGTTCGGTATCACAACTTGACTTCTCTAAAATGTAAAAAAGCTATTTGCTGTTGCGCTGTACACATACTATAAAAATCAGAATTCGTTTTTTTTTTTTCTTTCATATGTGCTTATATGGGCTCCTTATATCATCTGGTTCTTTGGTGTCCATTTGGAGTATCCTTTTGGAGTCCTTTTTTGGAAAGACATCTACATTTATCTTGAAAAAAGCTTGCAGAAAATACAGATTTTTCAGAATCACCCTTCAATCTTTTGGTTTACTTTGCTGAATATATCAAATGATGACAAAATAACCATTTGAAACAAGATAAATGGTCTATGCTTAATTTCATGACGTGTGCAATTAATCACGATTAATCACAGAAAAAGGATGTGATTAATCAGATA
>NW_015539968.1:0-3327 GCF_001515605.1 Sinocyclocheilus anshuiensis
GGACCAGCGTGTCTGCTACACGCTTTGGCGTGATACCGGGTTGACCCATTTGGCCAGCAGCGTCCCTGTCTCTTTGACTTGTTGGAAGGAAACAATGCTTGTTCGCAAATGTTTTATGCGATATTCCAGTTTTGTGCATAAGTTAAATTTGTAACTTTGGATTGAAACCCGGTAGTGACACACTGGTGACAAGCATTTGAACAATGAATGTAGGAAACACTACGGACTGGATTCGAATCCGGTCGCTGCAACACTTTATTAGATGCGCCACCAAAGCAGACACACGCTGGGAAAAACTGCTCACTGTTTCAGTGAATGCAGATGGAGTAAAACCATCCGTAACATTTCTCTGCCCGTTGTCTCTGCGCGCTTCAACTCTCAATGCACTGCAAAAATGTTTCTAATGTAAAACACCATGAAAGGATTTGGCGGTTTGACGGTCTTGCAGTATGCTGCGGATTTAAATGTGACGCATGAATAGAAATTATTTTACATTGTTACTTTTCATGCAGTTAACGTCTCTGAAGTTATTTGACATTTTATTTTTGTGTAATTTTAAGGACTGGTTAGGATCATTTTAAATATTTTGTTTAGTAATTCATAATATTTTGACAGGCCAAAGGGCTGCAGTCCACATTTCAAAGTGCAATGTTGCCGTTGTCTGTACGGGACATTAAAGAATCATTAAAGGAGAAAAAAGTGTGTTGGTACAGGTGCGTTGAATTAGTGTATTAGGAATATGGGGAAGTCGTGGCCTAATGGTTAGAGAGTCGGACTCATAAAAGGTTAATAAAAGATGAACATAATCATAATAACATAAAACATTGTTTCCATCCAACAAGTCATAAAAGACCCAAAGGTTGTGGGTTCGAGTCTCGTACCGGCAGGGATTGTATGTCACGTCATTCACTTTTTTAAACCCTCTGATCAAATACGTGAATGTCTTTCACCATTTCAAACTAACTATATGTTGTTTACATATGTAATGCATCTTCTAAACGTGAAGTTTGGTTAAATTATTAAAAAAGGTAAAGGTCATAATTATAAAAAAAAAGTACTGCATGATTATGAATTATTATTATTATTATTATTTGCAACTCAAAACATTTATTTTTTATCTATACTATTTTTATACTCAACAAGTAGAACTCAAATACAGTGTATTAATCATAACAGGTCAACAGGATTCAATACAAATAAATTACATTGTTACATTTGTTACATTTGCGCTGTAGGCAAAAGTTGCGTTTGGAAATTCTGCCCTTACAGCACCTAGCAGAAACATACCAGATGTTTATCTCATTTTCTTTGATTTGCCCAAAAAGAACAAAAAAAAGAAAAAGAAAAAATGATACTGCATCATCTTAAAATAATTTAATTATTCTCACATTTGAAATACATGCTGTGTCACGATGTGGGTAGATGAAGCACACAGCGATGGGGTAATCCAAAAGGTGAGTCTTTAATTATCAATCTAAGAGTGTAATACAGAATAACAGAGGAGATAAGCAACAAATTTTCTTTGGGAAAACTAGGAATCCTGGGGGCGCTCTGGAGGAGCGGGCACTTGAGGGCACTCTGGAGGGCACTGGATGGCGCTTACGAGGTGCGGACACTGGAGGGCACTCTGGCGGGCGCTTTTGAGGAGCCGGCTCTGAGGAGCGCTCTGGAGATGAAGGAGGTCTGGACGGGACCAGCGGAGGCGAAGGAGACGATGGAGAGCTTTGTAGAGCGGATTCTGGGCTGAGGATTGGAGCCGAAAACTCCGGAGGCAGCGCCATGTCCAAGAGCGTAGAGCCAGCGGCTTGACTGAGGAACGGCCGGCGCTCCTGGGCTGAGGACTATGGTGGAGCTTCGGAGAGTTCGGGGACACCTTAGCTTCAGTAAGTGGGCGGAGCCATTGGTGAGGTATGTGGGGGTTCCCGGCATGAAGTGAGCTGGGGAGACACGCCGTGCTCCGGAGGGGGCTGGATAAAAAGACTTGAGATTCGCCTTTACTACTTCCACCTCTAATTCGGAACCATTCAAATAGAGGATAACATTAATCAGCTAGATTAAGAGAAAATCACAAGTGGGGAGATCACAACAGAAAGTTTCCTTATCCAGCCCTAGCCAAAAACAGGCACAGAGTGCCATGTCATGCCAGCTCACCCGGTTGGAGAGCTCGAGGAAATCCTCCACATACCTCTCCAAAGACCGGTCACCCTGACGAAGGTCCCACAGGCGCTCCTCAGCCCAGTTAATGTTGCCCGATTCAGCCATCTTGTTTAGGTCTTGCTTTCTGTCACGATGTGAGTAGATGAGGCACACAGCAATAGGGTAATCCAAAATATGCATTTTCTACATAAAAAAGACATAAGGTATTTAGTCTTGTTTCCATGGGGGAAAAAATAATTGAAGTGCATTTTTCTTATTTTGCTAATTATCTGCCAGTGGGGTAAGAAATTAAAAATATGCTTGTTTCCGTTTGCATTAAGATTATTTTTCTTGCCCTATGGCGGACAATTTTACATGTTTTACGTAAAATGCACTTAAAATGCACTTAAATGCACTTTTTTCCCCCAGGAAACAAGGCTAAATACCTTATATAATTTTTCATCTATAGAAATTGCATCTTAACGTAATAATTTGTAGATATTTGTACTTGAAATAAGACAAAAATACTCAGTAGGAAAAGCATTTTTGCAGCGTGAATGAATGAACGAGGTTAAACATCGCTTACGCTTTAAAAAGGGCAAGGAGACAGTAAGAAACTTTGGGTTTACCGAAGAAAACCTGCTCCCGACCAGGTTAGGTTCACAGAGTAAGTTACCATGGTGACTGACTTTGAGTATAAGTTACCTCTCTTTCAGAAACGGGCTTGACTTACCCTGCTTTCTCGGGTTTTACAAACCTCCCATTCTGAAACGGAAAAGGCAGAGTTTCCCTCATTTCAGGGTTAACATACTCCGAGTTTTCACTTAACCCCCTTTCTGAAACGGGACCCAGTACACACAAATACCATATATTGTTTATTTTGTATATTGTGTTCTTCCAAAAATTTTTTTTATATATTATTATTTTCTATTTACTTATTCTATTTTTTTATTATCTGTGTCTTGTCTTGTCACTGTCATTCTGTTTGTGCTGTGGAAGCCTCTGTCACCATAACAAATTCCTTGTATGAGTAAACATACCTGGCAATAAAGCTCTTTCTTCACCTGTGTTAATAGTATGCCAACTATAGCCTATCATAGTTTTTGGCTAGATGCAAGCGAATCATATGACACCCTGTTGGATCCGGGTTAGATCACCCCACCCCCCCCCCAAAAAAAAGAACAAACTGTT
>NW_015539968.1:3412-5809 GCF_001515605.1 Sinocyclocheilus anshuiensis
ACATAAATTAAGATATTTTTGATGAAATCCGAGAGCTTTCTGTCCCTCAACAGTCAGTCATGCAACTTACACATTCAAGGTCCATGACATTAAGTATATCATTAAGTAATCCAATTTTATTAAAGGGGTCCTATTATGCTTTTTCACTTTTTTAATTTTAGTCAGTGTGTGTAGTGTGTATGGGCATAAAAAAGATCTTCAAACTTACAAATCTCAAAGTCCACTCCAAAGGGAAATATTTAGATTTTTAAAAATCCCTTTTCAAGAACTACAACGAATGGCTCGGTTGGACCACAACGTTTGTTTTCCCTGAAACGCTGTTTTTTTCCACCTCCGTGCCCAAACATCTTTGTTTGGTCTTCCAAAAGCGGATGATGTCAGGAAACAGTGGTTGCAATTTATTTTTTAACTCTGTCCCTGAGCATTATAACCCCAATTTGCTATTGTGGGCTGCGCATTTTACTGAGGACAGCTTCCACAACACGAGGGAGTACAGTGCCTGCCGGATTCGCCAAAAGCTTTTGTTGAAAGACGGAGCAAGGGGCGTTGCAGTACTGAAACACCGTCTAAGCTGTTCGCCAATCACAACGCACTGGGACAGCTAACCAATCACAACACATTTTGTTTTTCGGAAGGAGGACCTTCATCAAAGCCGGAACTAATCGAGCCGTTTGTGCCAGCCTGGGGAGAAAGGTATTTTAATAATGTAAATTATGTGAAAAATAATGCGTTTTTCGAACCACCAAGCATGAGAGCATGTTCTAGTACACCCCCAAAACAAAATCAAGACTTTTTAAAAGAGCATAATAAGACCCCTTTAAGTGATTTTTTTTGCACAAAAACATAATTTACCACTTTTCCGAAGATATTTTCTAACAAGTGTTGTGGTACTCGACTGAACACTCACTCATGTGCGTTGTGTTGAAGTGAGTCTTCTATCACATGAACACAACACAAATGCATTTTAATGCTCTTGTGAACACACAATGCAGATAAACATTTTCATAAAAATATATACTGTATATAAAAAAAGTTGTAAACTATGTTTTACTGAGCAAACAAAACGCTTAATAAAATAGAGGTTAAAAAACCACTGAAGTCACATGGAGTACATTGACAATGTCTTTCCTATTGTTCTGGGCTTTGAATGTATAAGTTGCATTGCTGCCAATGGAGGGATAGCTCTCAGATTTCATCAAAAAGATCTTCATTTGTGTTCGGAAGAGGAACGAAGGTCTTACGGGTGTGAAACAACACAAAGGTGAGTAATTAAGGACAGAATTTCCATTTTTTTTTGGGTGAAATAAATCTTTAATTCGTCAATGGTTCCATCTTCCAACTGGAAAAAAAAAAAATGAAAGAAGCTGTTTTGGTGTTCAGTGTAAACTGGCTAAGTATGTATTAAAATATATACTATCAGATATTGCTCACAGAATGTTATTACAGGACAGAAGAAAAAAAGCTGCTTTAGAACTTTACTTGCTAGCTGATGTAGCATTTGGACCAATCAGACACACATTTGTTCATTAGATTTAACTAGTTCACTGGACGAACAGATTAGTTGATGGCAATTTAATCCTGCTACATTTACTACTGGCAGCTGATATAAATAATTGTAATTAATCATAATTAATTGTAATTAGTTATATACATTTCCCTTTTGAGCTAATTTGCTACACTGACAATGATGTTAGCTTGCTTGGCAAAAGTTAGTTACTTGTTTCTGTAAGATTTACAGAATCTCAGACACTTTGATCAAACACCTCATACAGTGGTGTGAAAAAGTGTTGGCCCCCTTCCTGATTTTTTATTTTTTTGCATGTTTGTCACACTTTAATGTTTCAGATAAAATAAGAAATCAGGAAGGGGCCAACACTTTTTCACACCACTGTACACGTTGATCATCTGATATACACTCAGACATTTTGATAAACTGTTAAGCTGATGCCATTTGTCTGGACCAGAGGAGGGTCACAGTCTGAAAAGACAAAGAACTCTTGCGAGAATCACTGTCTAACAAGCCTCACATCCTCATTCAAGACAACACACCCAACTGAGAGAGACAAAAGTTTCACACCTTATGAATGATTACACTACTGAAAGGAGTGAATATATTTCCTTATGAAATTAACTCTTCATGAAACCAATACGCAGGAACTCACACAAAACAGACGCCATGCAATAAAACAATAAAACTTATCTGGAGAAGAAATCTTCAAAGAGAACAAACAACACCTCTCTCCTCGCCCATTTACGACCCCCACAGGCAAAATAGGTATTAGTCTACCTACACCCTCTGACTAATATCAGACTGGCGAGTTTGTGATCGTAAGATCCACGTAAGGCCAGCGTGAGACTTAAAAGAGACATTAGGTCCCCAGTGAACGGATAATTGAA
>NW_015539968.1:5901-7512 GCF_001515605.1 Sinocyclocheilus anshuiensis
AAATTAATATTTGTGATCATTAAAGTTAGGCGATATTTCTAATTAAAAACTGATCACGTGAAATTGGAGTCAGATTGAACACGGAGCTAGACTAAAATTTAAACTAAATCCTGATAAATTCAGAAGCGCAAGTAAAAGACCGAATATGCATTAAACCTTCGACCAGGCCGCTGGATTCCGCTTTTTGGGCTGGCGGGTGGATCCTTACAGTTGGTGTCCCCGACGTGATCTCCCATCTCAGTGCAACATTCAAATGTGCTCCGTAAAGAGGTTTGTGCTTCTCCTTCCCTTTTCTCCAGCTGCTGCGGTAAGTCAATTCTTATTTGCTTTTTTAGAAGTGTTGAGGGAAAGCTTAGACGCACCCCATATAGACATACTTTTGTAGAATGAGTCGGAATACTCATCATTAGACCGGAGACCGCAGAAATCCGGTGGGGCTTAAGAATTAGACGACACCATGAATTGACAGAGACAAGATAGCGGCAGAGTAGATGAGGAATGAAGTCTCTTGAACCAAAATTAAAATTGGAATAACATCATCCAAAATTGTATTCTGGTACTCAACAGAGGGCTGTAAATTGCAACCTAAATTCAGATATTAATAATTTCATGTCAATATTGTTTATTGGCTTTACAACGATAACTGCAACATTTGAAAAGCAAACATTTATGTGCAAAGAAGTTAAGAGAACTCATCATTAGATCGGAGACCGCAGAAATCCGGTGGGGCTTAAGAATTAGACGAAAAACCATGAATTGACAGGGACAAGACAGCGGCAGAGTAGATGAGGAATGAAGTCTCTTGAACCAAAATTAAAATTGGAATAACATCATCCAAAATTGTATTCTGGTACTCAACAGAGGGCTGTAAATTGCAACCTAAATTCAGATATTAATAATTTCATGTCAATATTGTTTATTGGCTTTACAACGATAACTGCAACATTTGAAAAGCAAACATTTATGTGCAAAGAAGTTAAGAGAATTTATGATTGGATAAACTAAAAAGATAACTCAATTCTCACTAGAATATTTTGTATGTGAAAGTGAAGCTGGGCAAGACAGTACAATGAAATTAAAAATGAGAGAATCTCAAAAGAAACTCTAATCTGGCAAAATTATGTCTCAATCCCAGAGAACCACGGCTGCCATGCAGAAGTCCCAATGACTGTGAACAAAAGAGGAGACATTAGAAATTCGAAAACTAAAACTGTAATGCACATAATGATAATTTTGATGCTACTGAGAGGCTTGTAGCCAGGCCTGAGGGTTAAACCCATTCAGAGGACATACAGACAAGAAAGCTAAGGCTATGAAAAGTAAACAGGCTCTGTAGAGTAGCTATCGCTAAGAGAGTGATAAGTGATAAACAATACTCGGCAGCTTGACGGGGATCAGAGTGAGTGTTATATAGGGAAGGTGTGATTGATGACAGCTGTGTGCAATCAGTGCTGTGTGCAATCAACTGTGTGTGTGTGTAATCAGTGCAATGGATGATGGGAACTGTAATCCGGGTGAAGTGTAACAGTGGTGTGGTGCAAGAGTCCATAGTAGTGGAAGGGTGACCTCTGGTGGCAAGCAGACGGAAGTTCATGGATCGGATTCGTGACA
>NW_015539968.1:7968-13810 GCF_001515605.1 Sinocyclocheilus anshuiensis
CTGTGAACAAAAGAGGAGACATTATAAATTCGAAAACTAAAACTGTAATGCACATAATGATAATTTTGATGCTACTGAGAGGCTTGTAGCCAGGCCTGAGGGTTAAACCCATTCAGAGGACATCCACAACTTCTCCTGAGGGAGAATTAGTAAAACAACATGTGTACTTTGCATTTGCATTTGCTCTGGGTTTGTCCAACCCCCAAACTTTCTCATACTCAAATAGATTCTCAAAAGAATGCACTTAGTGACATCTCAGCTCAGAAACAAAAGAAAATTGTGTCCAATTCCACATTGTAGTCACAAAAATCTTAAGATTGAGCAATGATTCAACCTAGGCTTTCAGTAAGTGCTTGCAGTTCATTGAATGTTCACAGCAGCAAAATCTACAACTGGCTTCCAGTTTGACCTGCTGCTGTGCACACAATGCACATGCGAGGACTGCTGTAGCCACAGGGCTAAATCAAGAGTGTATCTTCAGAAAGATCAGTGAGATCTGAACAAGTTGCTCAGGAGGCCCTCCAGAGACCAGTAATACAAGTATTTTAATTTATACAATTTTTAATGTAATATAATTTATATTATAACAACCTTATACTATATTATATTACAATGGTCAGGAATGGCCTTTACTCTTATGATGATTCAGCATTGATTTAGAAGAAGAAAGAAAGTTGTAGAAGAATAAGAAGAATGATCAGAATGTAAAAAGAGGGAATGTGTACGTAGAAAGAAGTTGGAAGCACTATTAGTGCTGGAAGATTGGAAAGAGAAAACAGAAAGTGGTGAGAAGCAAGTACTGTTAGGAAAGGAAAATGAAAGGTAGAATGATCAAATTAATGAGAAAGAAATTCTTTATCTTCCATTTGTGCAAAAATCTTCAATGAGAAAAGTTAACATGTCCAGAATTTACCAACTAAAATGATTAGTCTGATTGCAATAACTTGAATAGGCCAAATCCATCCAAGGCTATAAGATGAGTTAAATTTGATTTCATTGATCTGCAACCCAGTAACAAGGGAAGGAATAAGTTTTGTCTTTTTCCTTGTAGCAAAACCACAAACACAGTGGCGCAAGTGTTAGCAAACTAAATCATCCCTCTCTGAGAAGGACAGCGCATATGGAATCTAATCAGAGAGCTCAATCTTACTGGACATGTGATTAAAGTTGTGTGTAATGTTAAAATCAGGCAGAGATTCACGAATCTTTACAGACTGTAGAGATTAAAATGGTCAAATTTATGAATAGAATGCCAATTGCTAAGCTAACAGTACAGCACCAAAACTGGCAAACTAATGCCCTGAACACAGATCTGACTAGTGTAAACAGTATCATTTAAAAGTTAGATTTCCCAGCAGATCTGGGTGTCATAATGTCTGTAACACAGCAGACTGTGTAAATTCAGCTGTACCAGCAGCTTAAAGTGCAACATGCTTAGACTGTGCTGAAACACAAGCTTTTGGATCTGACCATTTACATTCAGTTTATTTTGGCCTTTTGTTTACAAAACATAATCATGACAATGATATATGTCTTTGTAAACTAAACAAATTTGCTCCTGATGGTATACAATCACAAACAAAATTAAGATCCACCGGTCTTCAAGTAATTTGTGAAAAGGCTCAAGATTAAGCTGTTGTCTCTGTCTGTTTCCCTTTCAGGTTGACTGCTGCCATCTTTGAGGGACAAATTCCACAAGGACATCTGGTCCCACATACACCAACTTGCACACACAACAAGGAGATGGGTGTGAAGATTCTACAAAGGGTCATTCACATAGCACTACACAAGTAATTCCATGACCTCCCAGTGTAGCACTGGAACTAAATTATACAACACAGATTATGGTAGACTAAACATCACCCATCTCCTATACACAAACATACACACAAACATACAGAACACACATTCATTATTGCAACTGCACAATATGCTTACCTGGTATTGAACATAAGGACATCCAGGTCTAAATTACTCACATCATTCAAATCTATAACACACTATTGACTTCATACATATAGGTAAAAATAAATTATTTTATATAATTTCAGTTCAATTATGGCAAACATTTTTGCAATTTTAAAATCGTGTGAAAATTGTATGGTCTTATGAACTTATTGTATGTAAACACTGTAATGTGCATAGGACTTGCATGGCTACAGTCACACATCACTCTCTGGGAGTGCCAGCTCACATGGAATCTAATCAGAGAACTAATTTTTACTGGACATGTGATTAAAGTTGTGCACTGTAAACCCGAACAGTACTACTGACATAAAAAATGTGTAAATTATGTCATCTACGTCACGTCGTTGTGACGTTACTCTGATAGACGTTGGAGGAATCCATTCAACATGGCGGACACTCGAGAGCGGCAGAATTCAACGCATGGAATAACTTGTAAGTAATCTAAACGTGTCAAAGTTTTCTAAGTTGTTTTTTGTTATGTTTTTTGTATGTTATGTTGTTATGTTAGAAAATGTTGAATCTTGGGGATGCGCTGTTTTTATGAAGCATCGTGAAGCGCGGCAGTCGCCTAGTGCTAGTGCGCTTTTTTGAATGCTATTTTAGCATCACTGCTTCGTGTTATATTAACGTCAAGCAAGCAGGGCAATAATAAAAAATGATTTTTTTACACGGCACTCCTGCTCTTGACAGACGGCACCCCGGTTGGGAAACACTGGGCTATGTAATTGGCATAATACATATTTACCTGACTGATAATAAATAGTTACATTTGAATTTATTTGGATTTACTCTGAGATTATTGACTCTAATTAATTGTTAAGTCTATAACACCGCAAATCTGCGCTCAGGTTAGCAACAGACTAAAATTATGTTTTAGAGCTCCGGCTAACACATTGGCATTAGTTATGTATACTTAGACTGTAGAGGCTATTGGGTTTTTCCGTTTAGAGCAACAGTGTGTTGTTGACCAACCTAAATTCAGGTCAGCCTCAACCTCTGGTTATTGTAATATTATTCTAACTAAGTGTACGTGAGAAATCACGGCATGATTATATAAAGCTACTTAGAAGAAGTTAAGTTGGTCAGATTGGTTCTATAGTAACGGTCATGACCTCTGGTAGATATAGTCTTACCTTAATTAAGTGTTTACAGATATATGGGCACTAATAAAAGTATTCTAGAATGAGCTAAGTATTGCACGAGCAGTCTAGAGCATTAGTCAATCGCCTCTGTCTAATGACCAAGACTGACAAGTTTGTGAATATGAGATCCGTACACCGGCCGGTACGAGTGTTACGGGGCAAGCGAGATGTGAGACGTGCGGATTCATCTGCAAAGCTTTTATTTAAAGGCGTGGTCATAAAACAGGCAAGGTTCTGACAATGGCAAACAGGTATATTGAGGGAAAGACAAAAGAGTAATCCAAAATGGGCATGAGTCAGTCGACAGCGAACGTTATCCAGAGGGCTTGACAAGAGGGGAAATCCAATAACACGAGCAAAAGTCCAGGCGAGGTGCAAACACAGTCCGAAACAGAAAGGCAAAGGGTTAATCCAAGATAAACAGGCAAGAATCAGGTAACACAGGAAAGCAGGCAAGACAAGACTATGACTAGGAACTAAGGACTAGAAACTAGGACAGAAAACTGGCTCCGTAATGTGCTGCCACTAGGAGAGTGATATACGCAAACAATACTCTGCGATTAGAGGATGATTTGAGTGGTTGTTATATAGTGTGTGTGTGATTGGCTGCAGGTGAGTCCAGTCAGTGCAATGGAGCATGGGAAATGTAGTCCAGGGTGACGTGCAACAGTTTGTGTGGTGTGAGAGTCAATGTAATCAGAAGGCGACCTCTGGTGGCGAGCAGACGGAAGACCACGGACCGGATTCGTGACATAGTGTGTGTGTGATTGGCTGCAGGTGAGTCCAGTCAGTGCAATGGAGCATGGGAAATGTAGTCCAGGGTGATGTGCAACAGTTTGTGTGGTGTGAGAGTCAGTGTAATCAGAAGGTGGCCTCTGCTGGCGAGTAGATGAAAAATCATGGACAGGATTCATAACAGAGCCCCCCACCAAAGAGTGGCTTCCAGACGCTCCAACCACAGTACAATCCAGGAGGGCAGTGGAGCGGAGGCGGAAACAGGGGGAGGGATGGAGGGCCAGGTCCATGTGGAAGTGTTAGACCTTGGGATTGAGGCAGGACCGGCAGAGCAGGGAACCAGAATGGAGCTGGCAGTACTAGTGGAGTTGAGGACCACCAGAGCAGAGCAGACAGGTCTGAAGATCCCCACGGCAGAGTAGAAGCCCACCAGGGCGGAGCAGACAGAGCAGGAGCCCACCAGGGCGGAACAGACGGAGCAGAAGACCACCACGGCAGAGCAGACGGAGCAGCAGACCACCAGACCGGAGCAGACGGAGCAGAAGACCAGCAGAGCGTAGCGGAATACCACCACGGTGGACCAGACGGATCAGGAACCCATGGCAGAGACTGGGATCTGGGAAAAACTGAGACACAAGAAACAGACATTCACGGTCTCAAGGACCGAGGCAGGGGGCACAGGAAGTTCATCACTCGTCTCACTAGTGACCACTGAACGGGCAGACAGTTCATAAACCGGCACACTGACTGAAACTGGACAGGCAGACATTTCCAAATCGGTCTTATTGACTGAAACTGGACAGGAAGACAGTTCATAAACAGGATCACTGACTGAAACTGGACAGGCAGACATTTCCAAATCGGTCTTATTGACTGAAACTGGACAGGAAGACAGTTCATAAACAGGATCACTGACTGAAACTGGACAGGCAGACATTTCCAAATCGGTCTTATTGACTGAAACTGGACAGGAAGACAGTTCATAAACAGGATCACTGACTGAAACTGGACAGGCAGACAGTTCACAGATGGTCTCACAGACTGACACTGGACAGTCAGACAGCTCATAAACGGGCTCACAGACTAGGACTCGCAAGACAGACAGTTCAGACACATTTGGGGAAACAGAACAAGGAGACAGTTATTGAATGGTCTCTATGGCAGTGACAGGGTTAACGGGACAGACATGGAGTGCATTTATAGTTTCTGGGCTCATGACAGGCAGGGTTAAGGGTTCAAAGGTGGGTTTATGAGCTGTGACAGACAGGGCTGAAAGTTCCGTGTTGGTTTCCTTGAGAGTGGCTGGACAGACAAACAGTTCAATATTGGGTACATTGGCAAAGGCTGATTGGGTTGACAGGTCACAATTAGATTCAAGAGCTGATTTAAAACAGACAGACAGTTCAACATCAGACTCATGGACTGAAACAGGACATACAGATAATTCAGAATTAGGTTCATAGACTGAGACTGGTAAGACAAATCGTTCAGAATTAGACACACTTGGGACCAGTGGACCGGCAGACAGACCAAAGCCAGGTGCATTGACTGAAATTGGACTGGTAGACATTTCAGTGAGTGACACTAAACAGGCAGACAATTCACAGTCAGACTCAGTTGAAACAGAACAGACAAATAGTTCAAAAGGAAAAGCCTTGACTGAAACTGGATAGACAGACTGTTCATTCTCAGTCTGATTGATTGTGACTGGACAGACAGGCTGTTCACTAGTGGCCTCTTTGGCAATGACAGACAAGGCTGATAGTTCATGGGCAGCCTCCTTGGCTGGATCGGGACAGGACAATAGCTCATAGTTGACCTGAATGACAGGTTTAGAACAAGATGAGAGTTCCGAGATGTCCTCCTCGGCCGGTTCAGAGCAGGAGAAAAGTTCATAAGCGGCCTCCGTAGCCGTGACATGACAAACAGGGAGTTCACAGACGGCCTCCATAGCCATGACAGGACAGACAGGGAGTTCATAGACGGCCTCCATAGCC
>NW_015539968.1:16148-19259 GCF_001515605.1 Sinocyclocheilus anshuiensis
ATTTCAGGCAAGACAAAGAGCAGTCCTAGGGCAAGTGTGGGTCTACGATCGGCGAACAATATCCAGAGGGCTTGACAAGAGGGGAAATCCAATAACACGAGCAATAGTCCAGGCGAGGTGCAAACACAGTCCGAAACAGAAAGGCAAAGGGTTAATCCAAGATAAACAGGCAAGAATCAGGTAACACAGGAAAGCAGGCAAGACAAGACTATGACTAGGAACTAAGGACTAGAAACTAGGACAGAAAACTGGCTCCGTAATGTGCTGCCACTAGGAGAGTGATATACGCAAACAATACTCTGCGATTAGAGGATGATTTGAGTGGTTGTTATATAGTGTGTGTGTGATTGGCTGCAGGTGAGTCCAGTCAGTGCAATGGAGCATGGGAAATGTAGTCCAGGGTGATGTGCAACAGTTTGTGTGGTGTGAGAGTCAGTGTAATCAGAAGGTGGCCTCTGCTGGCGAGTAGATGAAAAATCATGGACAGGATTCATAACAGAGCCCCCCACCAAAGAGTGGCTTCCAGACGCTCCAACCACAGTACAATCCAGGAGGGCAGTGGAGCGGAGGCGGAAACAGGGGGAGGGATGGAGGGCCAGGTCCATGTGGAAGTGTTAGACCTTGGGATTGAGGCAGGACCGGCAGAGCAGGGAACCAGAATGGAGCTGGCAGTACTAGTGGAGTTGAGGACCACCAGAGCAGAGCAGACAGGTCTGAAGATCCCCACGGCAGAGTAGAAGCCCACCAGGGCGGAGCAGACAGAGCAGGAGCCCACCAGGGCGGAACAGACGGAGCAGAAGACCACCACGGCAGAGCAGACGGAGCAGCAGACCACCAGACCGGAGTAGACAGAGCAGAAGATCACCACGGCGGAGCAGACGGAGCAGCAGACCACCAGACAGGAGCAGATGGAGCAGAAGACCAGCAGAGCGTAGCGGAAGACCACCACGGTGGACCAGACGGATCAGGAACCCATGGCAGAGACTGGGATCTGGGAAAAACTGAGACACAAGAAACAGACATTCACGGTCTCAAGGACCGAGGCAGGGGGCACAGGAAGTTCATCACTCGTCTCACTAGTGACCACTGAACGGGCAGACAGTTCATAAACCGGCACACTGACTGAAACTGGACAGGCAGACATTTCCAAATCGGTCTTATTGACTGAAACTGGACAGGAAGACAGTTCATAAACAGGATCACTGACTGAAACTGGACAGGCAGACAGTTCACAGATGGTCTCACAGACTGACACTGGACAGTCAGACAGCTCATAAACGGGCTCACAGACTAGGACTCGCAAGACAGACAGTTCAGACACATTTGGGGAAACAGAACAAGGAGACAGTTATTGAATGGTCTCTATGGCAGTGACAGGGTTAACGGGACAGACATGGAGTGCATTTATAGTTTCTGGGCTCATGACAGGCAGGGTTAAGGGTTCAAAGGTGGGTTTTTGAGCTGTGACAGACAGGGCTGAAAGTTCCGTGTTGGTTTCCTTGAGAGTGGCTGGACAGACAAACAGTTCAATATTGGGTACATTGGCAAAGGCTGATTGGGTTGACAGGTCACAATTAGATTCAAGAGCTGATTTAAAACAGACAGACAGTTCAACATCAGACTCATGGACTGAAACAGGACATACAGATAATTCAGAATTAGGTTCATAGACTGAGACTGGTAAGACAAATCGTTCAGAATTAGACACACTTGGGACCAGTGGACCGGCAGACAGACCAAAGCCAGGTGCATTGACTGAAATTGGACTGGTAGACATTTCAGTGAGTGACACTAAACAGGCAGACAATTCACAGTCAGACTCAGTTGAAACAGAACAGACAAATAGTTCAAAAGGAAAAGCCTTGACTGAAACTGGATAGACAGACTGTTCATTCTCAGTCTGATTGATTGTGACTGGACAGACAGGCTGTTCACTAGTGGCCTCTTTGGCAATGACAGACAAGGCTGATAGTTCATGGGCAGCCTCCTTGGCTGGATCGGGACAGGACAATAGCTCATAGTTGACCTGAATGACAGGTTTAGAACAAGATGAGAGTTCCGAGATGTCCTCCTCGGCCGGTTCAGAGCAGGAGAAAAGTTCATAAGCGGCCTCCGTAGCCGTGACATGACAAACAGGGAGTTCACAGACGGCCTCCATAGCCATGACAGGACAGACAGGGAGTTCATAGACGGCCTCCATAGCCGTGACAAGACAAGCAGAGAGATCACAGACAGCCTCCATAGCTGTGACAGGACAGGCAGAGGGATCACAGACGGCCTCCATAGCCGTGACATGACAGGCAGAGGGATAACAGATGGCCTCCATAGCCGTAACAGGCCAGGCAGAGGGATCACAGACAGCCTCCATAGCCGTGACAGGACAGGACAAGAGTTCATAAGTGGATACCACTGACACCTCTGGAGGTTCTGCAGCGGATGCCGCCACCACTGGAGGTTCTACAGCCGTACCATCAGGAAACAGGGAAAGTTCATTAGTGTTCTTCTTAACAGGACAGGTACAAAGTTCAGCAATGGTTCCTTCGACCGTGACATGACCGGCTGAATGTGCATTGCTGGGCGCCACCACCATACAAGGAGCTGAAGTGAGCGCCTCCGCCTCGGGAGGTTTGGCGGCCTCAGCTGCCACCTCTGGAGGATCTGGAGCGAGCACCGCCATCTCTGGAGATTCTGCAGCATCAGCCGCCACCTCTGGAGACACCATAGTGGACGCCGCCACCTCAGGAGGTTCTGTGGTGGTGTATGCAGCCCAAACACACCAAAAAGCGATCCCCATCATGGGAAGCGCTTCAGACAGGGGAATCAGTTCAGGAACAGGTGGGCTAGAGTGAGTGGGTTTGGGGATACCAGCTGCACGTGCAGACACCAGTGGTGCATCTCTCACACTGGATACCAGACTGGGATACTGAAGGGCTGACCTTGATAATCTGGGTGTGACGTAACTCTGGATGATCAGCCGTGATGTGACGTGACTCTGGAAGATCAGCTGAGACGTGACGAGACTCTGGACGAACAGCTGATACGTGGCGAGACTCTAGAAGATCAGCTGAGACGTGACGAGGCTCTGGGAGATCAGCTGAGATGGGACGAGGC
>NW_015539968.1:19379-20195 GCF_001515605.1 Sinocyclocheilus anshuiensis
GACTTGACTCATGAAGATCAGTTGTGACTTGACTAGACTCATGACTATCAGCTGTGACTAGACTTGACTCATGATAATCAACTGTGACTTGACTTGACTCATGAAGATCAACTGTGACTTGACTTGACTCATGAAGATCAGCTGTGACTTGACTTGACCCATGACGTTCAACTGTGACTTGACTTGACACATGAAGATCAACTGTGACTTGACTAGACTCAGGAAGATCAACTGTGACTTGACTTGACTCATTATTGGCAGTTGTGACATAACGGGGTGCTGTTGTGTTCACCATTTTGCAATCAGGCTCCGCTGTCGCCGCCATTTTGTGAGCGTGCTCTAGTGCGGCTGCCATTACACGAGTGAGTGCAGGGTCGCGTTCCTCCGCAATACCCACAGTGAACGCTGAACCAACAGACAACAGAGCATAATCCATAAAATCACTTAGAGAAGAACGGGGACCCTCACGGATTAATTGTACGGATTAATCGTGTCTTTAAAGGTTCATTGATACCCTCACGAAAAAAGTCTATGAGCATGCAGTCTGGCAGATCAGAAAAATATGCGAGATCTAAATACTCTTGTACATAATCCTCGAGCGCTCGCAAGCCCTGCTCAAGGGTTAATAACAGTCTTTGCAGTGTCCATACCTGGCCAATGTCCACATGAAAATCTGCTGGATCCTTGTGTGGCCAAGTATTCTGTTATGGGGCAAGCAAGATGTGAGACGTGCGGGTCCATCTGCAAAGCTTTTATTTAAAGGCATGGTCATAAAACAGGCAAGGTTTTGACAATGGCAAACAGGTATATTGAGGG
>NW_015539968.1:20205-25458 GCF_001515605.1 Sinocyclocheilus anshuiensis
CTTCAAGCGTCCGAAGGCCCTGCTAAAGGGTTAATAAAAGTTTTGCAGTGTCCATACCTGGCCAATGTCCACATGAAAATCTGCTGGATCCTTGTGTGGCCAAGTATTCTGTTATGGGGCAAGCAAGATGTGAGACGTGCGGGTCCATCTGCAAAGCTTTTATTTAAAGGCATGGTCATAAAACAGGCAAGGTTTTGACAATGGCAAACAGGTATATTGAGGGAAAGACAAAAGAGTAATCTAAAACGGGTGTGAGTCAGTCGACAGCGAACGCTATCCAGAGGGCTTGACAAGACGGGAAATCCAATAACACAAAGGCAAAGGGTTAATCCAAGATAAACAGGCAAGAATCAGGTAACACGGGAAAGCAGGCAAGACAAGACTATCACTAGGAACTAAGGACTAGAAACTAGGACAGAAAACTGGCTCCGTAATGTGCTACCTCTAGGAGAGCGATATACGCAAACAATACTCGGCGATTAGAGAAAGATTTGAGTGGTTGTTATATAGTGTGTGTGTGATTGGCTGTAGGTGAGTCAAATAAGTGCAGGCTGCAGGTGAGTCCAATCAGTGCAATGGAGCATGGGAAATGTAGTCCAGGGTGATGTGCAACAGTTTGTGTGGTGTGAGAGTCAATGTAATCAGAAAGCGGCCTCCGGTGGCGAGCAGATGAAAGATCACGGACAGGATTCATGACAACACGTCTCAAAGTGTTATAGGAATAAGATTAATGAGATTCAGTACGATTAAAGAGCGAAATAGAATAATCAAATGTCTGAATAATAATAATAATAATAATTAGAGATGAACAAACATCAGATTGGCATTTCAGCCCTAATTTTGAGTTTGTAATAAAATGGAGTCAGATTAGATAATAAAATGGAGTCAGATTAGAGTTTAACTTAAATTAAATTAAGCCAGCAGCCATGTCACCCTGTAGGCCAAGACTGGTTGCCCACTGAAGCTAAGCAGGGTTGAGCCTGGTCAGTACCTGGATGGGAGACCTCCTGAGAAAACTAGGTTGCTTCTGGAAGAGGTGTTAGTGCGGCCACCAGTGGGTTCTCACCCTGCAGTCTGTGTGGGTCCTAACGCCCCAGTATAGTGACGGGGACACTATACTGTAAAAAGCACCGTCCTTTGGATGAGACGTTAAACTGAGGTCCTGACTCTCTGTGGTCATTAAAAATCCCAGGATGTCCTTCGAAAAAGAGTAGGGGTATAGCCCTGGCATCCTGGCCAAATTTGCCCATTGGCCTCTGACCATCATGGCCTCCTAATCATCCCCATACACTGATTGGCTTCATCAATTTCTCTCCTCTCCACCAATAAGCTGGTGTGTGGTGGGCGTTCTGGCGCACTATGGCTGCCGTCGCATCATCCAGGTGGATGCTGCACACTGGTGTGGTTGAGAAGATTCCCCCGCTTTCATGTAAAGCGCTTTGAGTACCCAGAAAAGCGTTATATAAATGTAACTAATTATTATTATAATTATATAAATAACTTTGCACGCTGAAAAGACCAAACATGCAAGAAACCTTCAGCCACCAATGGATACCTTCCTTGGGCCAATTGTGTGGACCTTACAGCTATAGACAAACTGAAAATTTTCAAGTATTAAAATTAAAATAAATATTATTGCCAACAGTGTTGGGCAAGTTACTTCCAAAATGTAATACATTATATATTACTAGTTACTGTCTTCTGAAAGTAATTCGTTACATTACAATATTACTGTCTCTGAATTGTAATGCGTTACACTACTTTTGAGTTACTTTCACCAAAATGTCCACAGAAGTATTATAAAATGCCAAAATGTAGTTTATTGCTGCTCATACTACATCCAGTGGGAGGTAATGTGGTAGGTCTATATAGCATAAAATATATGAAATCATATTTAGATACCGGTATGTAGGTCTACATTAATGTTACGTTGTAGTTTAGGTTAAACAAGATATAAGCACAAATTGCATTATTACATTCATAAATAACACTGGTAAATAAAGCTAAATATTATCATGTACAAACAATAAACACAATACCTAGCCTATAGGCTATTTTGAACGGTTTCAGAAGAAAACAAGAACGAAAAATATAAGTTGCTAAACAAGCCAAAATGAATTAGGCTAATTCAATGCGAAACTGAAAGCAAACGGCATTCTCGCGCAGCCTACCTCTCTCATTCGGCATTAATCCAATTAAATCTGTCCACATTTGCGATGTATTTGAATGCTAAACTGTTATTTATTATGTAAACCAAGCTTACTTAACGCACTTAAAAAACATCCTCGTCACATGAGCAAATGTGTGTTTGGCCCGAGCTCAGGCTGATCGGCACGGATTGTACTACGCAGTAGGCTACGCACTATTTGAATTAAACAGTGTATCTATATGTTTGGTTGACTGGTATTCTGATAATGAACAGGCTGCAACGTTTGCAATGCTGTATGTGTGTGCATGAGGCGCCGGCGCAATCGAACAGCGGAAACAAACAACAAAAAAAATACTCTGTTATTTTTGGTCATACAGATCATTCGAAATTGCAATGTGTTTATTTCTGTCATCTCGGTTTCCTTTCCGTGGATTTTCGTAGAGCATCGCGCCACACAAATAACATATGGACCAAACTCAGCAGCATACCCTTACCAAAAAGTAGTATACTTCAAGTTTATTTTAGTAAGTATACTTAAGTAAAGTTCAAGTATATTTTTAAGTATACTTTATGTAGTAAGAATACAAATATCAGTGTACTAGTAGTATACTTGTAAGTGTACTATTTCAATACTCCTTGGGACTAAATTGGCCCACTTTCTAGTATATAAAAGTATACTTTTAAGTATACTTTAAGTATAACAGTAGTAAACTTGAAGTACACAATTAGTTTACAACAATATTTTTAGCTTGTACTGCAACTACACTAAAAGTGAACTTATATGAATACTGATAGTTTTCTAATTAAATACTTGTAGTAGCATTTTTAGTACACTTTGAAGTATAGTCTCAGTAAACTACTAGTTTAGTAGTTTTATACTGCAAGTATACTCGTAAGTTTTTTTTAAGTGAACTTTACATCATACTTTAAGTATACTATACTCCCTATTTAAGTACTCCCTATTTAGGTATTAATTTGTATATATTTTGTTACATGAATATCTGAACATACAAAACATCAAAAGAACAGGGTATCTGCTTGTAAACAAAAACATTTTATTCTAGCTTCATGCATTCTTTTTTTAAACACTTGAATGTGGATAAGTTTCATAAATAAAAAATAAAGAAATACACAACATTTTGAACAAAAAGCTGAAAAAAGACTATGAATTGGATTCAGAATGATAATCAAAATGTAGATAACGTCGATCAACACCCCAAAGCTTGACAGTCATTATTACCTCTTCATTGGTCGACATTTTATTCCATAATGTTACACAGTTTTGATACAGTTTTATGTCTGATGATCGTGTTAGAATACATGTGGAAGCATCTGTTGTTTAGTGTTGGGTCGTTCTTGAACGATTCGTTCTTTTGAATTAATCTGTAATGTGACTCGGGAAGAACGAGTCGACTTGGGGAATGATTCGTTCAGTCGCGCATGCGCAACATCATATAGGTTCTGTACTGGAATTAGTCAAGTAGTTCACCTGTTTCGAAGTACATAAAGCCCATTTCTGAGAAGTACATAAAAAGTAGACTAAAAGTATACTTTCCTATTTTTAGTTTAAAAGAAGTATACTAATAGCACACTTCTTTTTCGTAAGGGATGTCTGAAGTCTCACACTAACACCCCCTCTCCCAAAATGAACGTGTGGATTGACTTTAATATCTTATCATGCACTTTTTGCTGTTGAAGCTGGTTCTTGGATACAACATCCAACATGTTAATAATCAATTAGATTCCCTAGTGAAAAAAAAGTATACTTTATTGTATTTGTAATATATTACCTGTTTTAATAGTACATTGCAAATATACTAACAAAAAATGTACTATCTTTAAATATATAAAAAGTATATTAGCATCATGCTTTTGTCTATTTTCACAATACAACTTTTAACACACTTTAAAACAATTGTAATTTAGTATATTTTCTAAAAATATATTTTACAAAAATATACTTGAATTGAAAGTTCTGTTTATTTTTTATAAGTATATTTATTTGCACTTTACTTAAATATATTTTATGAATATTTTTTAACTGTGTGCTGAAAATGATCATTGTAACAATGCATTGAAAGCGCACTTTCAAAGTACATTATTAAATAACCTGAAGTTGTAGTATATTTTAAGTCACATTTTTGAGTAAATTTTAAGTTTACTTCTTCATGCTTGGAATTCACTTCATTACTTGGATATACATTGTTTTCAGAAAGTAATAACACAAATAAATAAAACGAATGCATTATAAAGTGTACAGTCAAGTAAACACTGTTTGTATTGCATGGCCAAAAACTGAAGTTCACTCACTCTGCATTAATATTATATCATTGCATTATTATAACATATTATAACATTATAACATTCTCCATAAATTGTATGGAGAAATAAAGCTGAAAACAACAATTGGCATTGATATCTGTATAAAGCTGCAGAAGTAGTTCCCCAGAAATCAGTTTTTAGTCTCTTTCAATATTGTTTGGAAGTGGAATGACATACAGTTTGTCTTTAGACCTAATAATTACACACACTTGAGTGATTGAGGATGGGCAGCAAATACATCATGAGACACTATATATATGTTGAGGATATATTTAGCTGAACATCTCTAAAATAAAAATGTTCCTCCACGCACGGCCTTTAGCTAAAACAATCTGTTTGTGGTGGATGCAGAAGATGCCCCATCCTCACACTTGAAAGCCACCAGGGTCATAATTTCACAGAATGTTCCATCACTTAACTGTACAACAGAATTGATCCTCTTAGGTGGGGGGAATGAATGTACAGCTCTCTCTTCCACCTTCAATACCACGACTGAGGTGCCCTTGAGCAAGGCACCGAACCCCCAACTGCTCCCCGGTTTACTAATATTTACTATATTTCACTGGGGGAAAATATTAATTTAATTTACTACATTTTTTTAAGGAAAGTGGTTGCAATCAATTTATTTTAGCTACATTTAAATAAACAAATTTAGTTGACTAATTTTCAAAAAATTTTATTTAAATGTAGCTAAAATAAATTGTTTGCAACATGATTAAAGTTAATCTATCTTAAATATAAATTAAATCCAGGATCAAGATGATGGTTTAAATGTAATCCTG
>NW_015539968.1:25468-41147 GCF_001515605.1 Sinocyclocheilus anshuiensis
GGCTGCAAGTATACTTAGTATACTTTTTTTTCACTAGGGATCCCAAGCTCTGGATCCCAGGCACTATTCTGCTGCATTGAGGACCTCTGACTTACTGTGTGCAAGTGGGACATCAGCAAGTTAAAGTACATGTGGACCACATGTTACTGTCAAGGTCTTCAGGACTAGCAATGTGAAGAGATCAGTGATGACCTATTTGATGACCTGCCAGTTCAGAGAGCTGGAACATCATTACGGTATTTTCATAATGCGCATATGCTGTGTGTTGTATCAGCATCAGGCTGAGGAAGTTAACAAACAATAAAAGATGGCATATGTTATAGCTCTGTGTCTCTCTGTCTTTTTTCCCCATAAAAACACTAAAGGATTTCAGGTTCATATAAATGGAATATAGGTGGAATTGATTTGTTAGATAAATTTGATTGGTTAGATCATATTATAAGAATATTACTCTGTAAGAGAACTATAGCCCCTATAGCAAAGGCCTCATGGAAATGTTGTATTTTGCTCTAAATAAAAATAAATAAATAATAAAATGTAAAACTTAAAAATGTAAAAACTTAAAATGTGGCTTTATAATTTATCTCAGTAGATTTATTATATTATAGATACACTGATTTGCACTGAACGTCAAGTCAAGTCAAGTCACCTTTATTTATATAGCGCTTTTAACAATATGTCAGGGTTCTGTCACTTTGGTCTAGTGTTATTCATGGTTTTGTGACACCTGACACTCCCGTCATGTCCTGTTTTTGTGTGAGTGCGCGGCTTTGAGTGTGCTCGAGCCGTGCGCTCTCGTCTGTGTGCCCTGTTTCCTTGTTTCATGTTGGAGCGTGGTGTTCGGATCCCGGCACTGACGTCTTGAGTTTCTGTTTCGTGTCGGGGTTCGGACACTCACGCTCCATGTTCTGTCTTGTTGTGGGAGTGTGCGGTCTTGAGTTCGCTCAGGCTGTATGCTCTTCTGTCCACGTGGATTGTGTTATTTTGTGTAGCACACAATTTGTGTTCGGCCCCGTGCTTTACTGTTGTCTTGTGTTGTTGCAATCAGCTTGTGTTTTCGGCTGCGTGCTTTCATGTCATGTTATGTCTTGTGCTCTGTAGCACGCAGCTTGTGTTTTTCATTGGCTGTGTGCTTTCATGTCATGTCTTGTGTGAACATGTGGCTTATGAGTATTCTCATTAGCTGCATGTTCGTGTCTTGTGTTGTTCAAGCACATGGCTTGTGATTGTTTTGCTGGCCATGTGCTTGTGTTTTTGTTTTGTGTGAGCACATGGCTTTTGTCTTTGTTTCCTGTGTGCCATGTGCTCTCATGTCAATTGTCTTGACCCCACCCATCTTGTTACCTGATTATTGGTTAATTTGCCCCACCTGTGTTTCCCTCATTAACCTCCTCATTTGCTCCCTATTTATTATCCTTGTGTTTGCAGTTCTTTGCCAGGACAACGTGGTTGGATTGCGGGTGGTTGACAACACTGGACTGTGACTGGAGCATTGATGGAAGGAAGTGACGGTAGTACCGGAAGGGATCTGGAGATGGAGGACGAATGTAGCGGTAGGAGTTCAGGAGCAAATGATTGGAGTAAAATTGTTACTCGTAAAAGAAAGAACTTGTAGACAAGAATAGGGATCTGACAGTGAAAAAGACTGGTACGGACAAGGAAGGAGGATTTCAAGGTACTGATGAAGTTTGCAGATTATTTTGTGATCAATCCAGTAAAACTGACAAAAGCAATAAAGAAAGCAGCAGGAGACATAGAGAGTGCCAAGACTTTGAGAAATGGGAATATTCAAATTTTTCACTAAAAATGAAAAACAACAAAGCGGCACTGGGCATAAAATCAATGCTAGGTCAATCGGTGAGTTGCACAGTACCAAGTAAGAGAGTTTGGTTAAGGGGAGTGATCTATGGAATTCCAACTGATGTATCTACTGATTCAATAAAGAGCAACATAAAGGGGGCTAAGGTGATTGAAGTGAAAAGACTGAAATGTGTACATAATAAAGAGAAAGTAGATAGTCTTTCTGTAATGCTTCAGTTTGATGAAGGAAAAAATGCCAGAGAAAGTATATATTGGATATGTCAGCTATGCAGTAAGAGCATATGTACCACCTCCAATCAGGTGTTTCAAATGTCAAAAATATGGGCATGTCGTGGCAGTCTGTAAGGGAAAACAGCACAGAATGTGTGAGCAAGGGGCACATTTAAAGTGCTGTAACTGTGGAGGCGAGCACAGTGCTGGCTTCGGGGGATGTGAGGTGCCTAGGAACACTGTAAAAATTCAGAATGTCAGGATGCGAGAGGGAATATCATATGCTGAGGCTGTTAAAACGGTGAAACAGACAGAAGTTGGGCAAGGAAATGGTACAACAGTCCTAATGAACAAGAATAGGAGGCCATCATCGCAAAACAAATTAAATGAAGACTTTTTAAAAGTTGAGTTCATGACATTTCTGAGGTAATAAACTTGTTGCACAAACTGAAAGCAGAACTGAGAGGATAAAAATCATAACCAAGGCAGCTGAAAAACATCTTCAGATTGAGGGAATCACGCTGGAACAAGTAAATGAAAAACTTAAGGGTCAAATAGCAGATGCACAGGCATCATATGGAGGATCTGTGTGAACGGGGATTGTTTTGACAACGATGTAAAGGAAAAACTTTTCAGTTTTGTATCATTGTCTTGTAAATGTAAATATTGTGTAAAAGACTACAAAACAAGCACATACTCCGAATACATCACAGTATGATCGAATAAGTTTGATCTACTTATTAGGTAATATTTTGGCTTAAATCAACACAGTGGAAAAACATTACAACATTAATATGACGTGTTTCACTGCAAGAGCTGCATTCATGTATTGCTCCAACACAGAGCACGCCTTGTTCCATTACATGAGAAATGAAAAGCATTCCGCCACTCCTGCCATGTTTGTCTTGACATAAAACAAGATATGACATTTGCAGTATCAATGTTCTTCCAAAGAAAACTCAAACAATGCGGAAGGACCGGAATGATATCACTGCACTGTTTTCTTTGTAGCTTGTAAAATTACGTGTGTAATTAAATTTGCAACTTCAAATAAGGAAATAAAACGTCTCAGAAGGGTGGGACCTCAAGGTAAAGCTATAAAGTAGACCTACATCTTTATCTTATTTAGCCCTGGTACACATTACTTTACTTTAAAACTTTTAAAGGAAATAGTACCTAAAGTGTACATATTAGTATATTTTGAAAGGGTACTGCCCCAGTTGTGTACCTTTTTATGACAGTAAAACAGATACACATTCATATATTCTTCCTTACCGTGGTCATGAAGGCAAAATATAAAACCTTGCAACCCAAAAACATCAACCCACAGTTGAGGCTTTAGATTAACTGAAAGCAGAACTGAGAGGCTAAAAATCATAATTAAGGCAGCTGAAAAACATCTTCAGATTGAGGGAATCACTCCGGAACAAGTAAATGAAAAACTTAATGGTCAAATAGCAGATACACAGGCATCATATGGAGGCTCTTAATGGTAATATCAGTTCTACAGTGGAATGCAAGGAGCTTAATCGCTAATGGGCACATATTAGTATATTTTGAAAGGGTACTGCCCCAGTTGTGTACCTTTTTATGACAGTAAAACAGATACACATTCATATATTCTTCCTTACCGTGGTCATGAAGGCAAAATATAAAACCTTGCAACCCAAAAACATCAACCCACAGTTGAGGCTTTAGATTAACTGAAAGCAGAACTGAGAGGCTAAAAATCATAATTAAGGCAGCTGAAAAACATCTTCAGATTGAGGGAATCACTCCGGAACAAGTAAATGAAAAACTTAATGGTCAAATAGCAGATACACAGGCATCATATGGAGGCTCTTAATGGTAATATCAGTTCTACAGTGGAATGCAAGGTGCTTAAACACAAATGGGCAAGAATTTAAAAAGGCGATAGATAAAGAATTCAAACCCCACATTATATGCATTCAAGAGACATGGTTGAAATCACATTTAGATTTTGTAATACAAGGTTATATATAACTATTCGAAAAGATAGACAGACAGGTAATGGTGGAGGGGTGGCAATATTTGTTAAAAATGAAATTTCACATTAAATTATAGGAGTGATGAACATAAATCAATCATAGTAGAGGTGTTTTTAAGAGGACAGCGTATCACGGTGATTAATTTTTATCCTTGCAATAGACTAAGTATGGAAGTGTTAGAAAGTATCTTGGGAATAGGTAATCAAAAAGTGATATGGTGTGGGGATTTTAATACTCTATGGGGAAGTGATAACACTGATCATAATGGTAAGATAATAGAATAAATGCTGGATTTGAAGGGTCTGGTGTGTATGAATGATGGTAGAGCTACTAGAATTGATTTGGCTTGGGGTATATTTATCTAACAATGGTGTCAAAATGTCTAGCAGGGGTATGTACATGGGATGTGTGCGAGAACTCTATGATAGGAAGTGATCACTGTTATTTGTTGTAAAATAGGCATAGATGTTAGTGAAGATTTAGAGGAAAAGATAGGTAGATGGAAATTTAAATCAGCAAATTGGAAAGCATTTAAATATATTACGGATGTTAAGTTTCAAGTGTTGAGCATAAATGAGGAAATGTAGGATGTAGAAAAATCTAATGAGAAATTGTGAAGTATTGTAAAGTACAGCTGAAGAAGTTATTGGGAAGAGTAAAGGGGAAAAAAAGAAAGAGACAGACTAATATTAGCGTAGATGCCATTCTTCTTACAGTGTAACAAGTACATCGTATGTTATTGGAAGTGTTCCCAGTTCCAGTTGACCTAATGCAGCCTAACAATCCTTTACCGGATTTGAGTAATAGAAATGTGTTAGTGTGTTATGTGTAAGCCAGGTTAAAGAGATGGGTCTTTAATCTTAATTTAAATTGACAGAGTGTGTCTGCCTCCCGAACAGTGTTAGGTAGATTATTTCAGAGTTTGGGCGATAAATAGGAAAAGGATCTGCTGCCCGCAGTTGATTTTGATATTCTAGCTATTATCAAATTGCCAGAGTTTTGAGCACTCAAACCACAAATAAAATCACATCTGGAAATTGTATCTGTGGCAGCTCGTTGATACCCGGCCGCTTGTTTGTATGGATTATGCCCATTCATTTATTTGATGATGCTCCACTGCTTCCTTGTTCGGCATCTTTCATTGGAAGGAATCTTCAACTTGGTTCATTCAAGTCAAGTTACTTATTTGTATAGCATCCACAATACACATTGTTGCAAAGCAGCTTTATAGTAAGTTATTCTGTTACCTCTATAGGCTTAATGCTTTCACATTTAGCAGTTTAGGAGTGGGCAATATACGATATATAACATTGATAAATTATCCACCATTTGAGATCTAGCTATATTGTATTTATTCTTCCCTGATGACAAATAAAACCAAAAGAACATGGTTACTATAGTTAAACTATGGTAACCAAAACTTAACCTTGGTTTTTGCTAACCACTAACCAAAGTTTAATCATGGTATTTCTAGAAAAACTGTGGTTATACAAATGGTAATCAATACGCCAGAAACATGTTAAAGTAGCACTATGTAACTTTTGGCGCTCTAGCGGTTAATAAACAGAACTGCACACATCCCGCGGAAGAACATTCCAACCGGAGCTACTTCTCTAAGTTTATGTCTATGGCGATTCACGCAGGTATGTGTTACTCCGCAGCGGTGACGACCCGACCAGGCTACAATAGTCCAAATATAAGTACTTATTATAAGTGTACCGTAGTGATTCGGAATAAGACAAAAACGTGGTTTGGAAGATGAATTCATGATGTACTCGCTCATTATATACATTTTGCAAATTTTGAACACAGAAAAAGTTACATAGTGCTGCTTTAACTACTCGTTTACTATAATAAAACCATGGTTTATTTTCCTAATGGTTTTAGCAGTTATATCAGTACCAGTGAAGGAGACTGAACACTCAAAATGATTCAACAACACTGTTCAGTTTATTTAAAAAAATAATTTTCATTTAACACTTTTGTGTTAAGTTTCCCATTTCAACAATTGCATTGTGTTAAACTGACTTGAAACGGTTGCGTTTTGGCTCAACTCAATATTTTCATCTTGAAAGAACGTTTCAATTAAGTAGGCCAGAAATAACAGTTGATGCTTGTTCAATTTACGTATGTAAATCTAGTTAATCCAACACAATTCTTTACAATCAGTTTACTTAATTCATTTGAGTTGAGAGTACATAAATGATTTTACTTGTGTAACTAGGAAGTGGATTTCCCCTTCCCAGCATGCTTTGCACATGCAGGGCTGGATAAGGAGAGTAAACGTTGAAATAAAATGTTATGTTATGCATTTTTTAAATAAGATTATAAAATTGGGAGACTTGTTAATGTTTAATGCTCTTTTATGTTTGTATTTAAAATAGTTTCTGGTATGTTAGTGTTTTTGGGGGTTACCATTGTGGTGAAGTTTAGACCATGTCCTTGGGTTGAGGACCTGCTGAGTTAAAGTTGTTTTAATAATAAAATAAACAATTACTTTGGTCATGCCATGGATGTAACAAAACCATCTAATGCCTACCGAGTTGGCTAATGTCCAAAGTTAAGTAAATCCAATGTTTTTTTGTTTGTTTTTGTGTGTAGAAGGATTTCTCCATCATATTTTATTTTCCAGTTGAACGTTTTAGTTTGAGTTCAGCAAGCATATTAAAAACTCTTCATAAACATGTCAATTTAATTTAAACTGTATTTGATCAAATTGAGTTGACCCAACTCAATTACATTTCATTGCATGAATATGTTTTTTATGAGTTGGGGTTACACATTTATTGGATGGAAATCCTGCCCTCAATTAAACTGAGTTCATCCAATGAATTATTTTTTTGAGTGAATACAATAGTGAATATTTGCAATTTTTAAAAGAGATTTACTGTTTTATTCTCAGAGCATTTAAACCATTAAAAAAATATATAAATATAAAGTATATTCCTATAAAATGGTCGGCCTTTTCTGTGGTGATTTGTGTTTGTGCTTAAGAGTGTCCAAAAAAGGCGACCCTTAGAATGCAAAGCACCATTCTCTGTTACAGGGTTCAGTCTACAGAAATGCACAAGTTTTGTATCATTGTCTTGTAAATGTAAATATTGTGTAAAAGACTACAAAACAAGCACAGACTCAGAATACATCACAGTATAATCTAATAAGTTTGGTCTACTTATTATTTTTATTTTTATATTATTATTTTGGCTTAACACAGTTACACTGTGTTGGTGTTACATTACATTACAATTACAATTACACACTCCTGCCATGTTTGTCTTGACAAGATATGACATTTGCAGTATCGATGTTCTTCCCAAGAAAACTCAAACAATGTGGAAAGTTTTCTTTGTAGCTTGTGAAATTAAGTGTGTAATTTTAAATTTGCAACTTCAAATAAGGAAATAAAACGTCTCAGAAGGGTGGGACCTCAAGGTAAAGCTATAAAGTAGACCTACATCTTTATATCTTATTTATCCCTGGTACACATTTACTTTACTTTAAAAGTTTTAAAGTAAATAGTACCTAAAGTGTACATATTAGTATATTTTGAAAGGGTACTGCCCCAGTTTTGTACCTTTTTTATGACAGTAAAATAGATAGACATTCATATATTCTTCCTTACTGCGGTCATGAAGGCAAAATATAAAACCTTGCAACCCAAAAACATCAACCCACAGTTGAGGCTCTAGGTTAAGTTAAGTTTAACTTTAGGCTAGATTCAACCTTGATTCAGAATTTATGAACGTGCAGTGAACTGCTGTTAAAACATTTAAGACAGTTTTGCCTAATGTTTTCTCTTTTACTAAACAAACACATACAATCATAACATGATTAAACATTTGTGAAAACCTCTAGCCTGCACAAACCTTGAGAACTACCTGAATAAAAACAACCTGCAGAGGTTAACTCATTACTGAAAACAAGCAGTCCTTTGCATATCAAGACACCGCCATCATAATCTATAACCCCATATGCAGTAACAGCATTCTAATATTGCATAACAACACTAAAACCCTGTAAATAACCATTTTTGCCCCACAAACCATGCCATTCCACTTTTCGAAACCATATGTCCTAAAGATGGACAGTAGGAAATTTGATTAAATATAAAATACATAGTTTATACATACAAAGTTATACTATTTTTTTTGATGGGCAAACATTTAATAAGCACATTAGGCCAAAAAGTAGAAGGACTGTTTTGTTTAAAATTAATATATACTCTATAATATCAAGTGCTTCCAGTTTGATGATTCCTCCACCCTCATTTATGACTGTACATTTGAGAGGTGATGTGATTTTGATCACATGCCACCACAGCTTTGGTAACCCATAGTTACATAGTCATGTATTTATGGGGGAGCTACAAACACGAAACCTTAAGTGTCCCACATTAGGCAATTCACTCTGTATGTAAATTAATTTTTACTTCAGATGTTATCTGCAATGTTTATGGTCTTTTTGGGCAGGATAAGCGATATATTTAAATCGGGTGGGTGTGTCTACTGCGCACCTGCCGAGTGCCGACACGCATAACGTTAACTGATCCAACACAAAATATAGCCTATTTCTTTATGAATGCAATTATTCAGGAATTACTCAACATGAACGTATTAGTATCAGAAATTGATCTGAATATACAATGAATAATACAATACAAGCCTCTGTTACTATTGCTCTATGTTGTACTGAAATGAAAAAGCTTACCATGCATCATCTTGGAAATAAAGCTTCATGTCTTTAAGTCTTTAGTCCGCAATGCATGTAGTCAGTTATTTCTCTGAGTAAGTTATGATGTGTATATTTTTAATGTCCTGATTGAGCAACATATTTCAGACTCTCCAAGATCGCGCAAATATGGCGTTTTGCTAGCATTACCGTTTCCATGTAAAATGCTAGGTATATATGTTAAATAATTAATTTAACCACCGTTTAAACCATTACCTGCTTCAAAATGAATGCTGTTAACGAAATCATTGTTGAAATATTTTCAGTTAGCCTGCTGTATGAATAAAAACACTATAACAAAATTACATAAACAGTGAATAACTGTACAAGACGAATGAAGGTATAAGTGTATACAAAGCATAAATCTTTATTCAGATTTCAGAATAAGCATTTTGTAATTTGTTATATGTTGAGGATCTTGTCCGTCCAATGTTTATCATGTTCATTTACTGTAATGTATATCAATGTAACTTTTGATTAAGCAGGGGAAATTCCCGACATTAAACAAATAACCGTTTAAATGCCTAGGGTGTTTGCATTGTAAGAATGAACAGGGATATTTCAGATTTAAAAACGCTGACTTGTTAGGTGAAGTTTTCTTATTAAATTCGCACAATTTCCTATTAATTCAATGGAATGTATGGGAATACTATAGGGAATACCAATATGGCGGCGCGTCGGCTTCACTTTCATGACGTCATGAGCAATCCAGTTCTCTATTATAGATCAGTGATCCCAAACCGTTTCATGTTGACGTCAACATGAAACAGCATGTTGCCAGCACACTTGTTGAGACGCTGCGTCGAACACTATGGGAACACCTTCAGCATGCCCACGCTCTGAATCACATGTGTAATCAGTCCAATGGATGGGTGAGACGTCACGAGCGGGGTGATGTAACAACCAGGAAGCTTAAAAGCACGTGCGGTGGAACCGGCGTCAGCTTCTAGGAATGAAGCAAGCACTTGCAGGGATGCCAGAAGTATGGCACTGAGATGCAGCGTCTCATTCCCTTCGGGGAACCATGGTTACATGCGTAACCTGGAGACGTTCCCCTTCAGGAACTCGAGCTGCGTTGAACGCTATGGGAACAAGTATGCCCATGCCGCCAGACTTACAAATCCCTGCCTAGTGTGGAAGAGCACAGCTAGGACGAGAGAACAGAAGAGCCCAGAGTGGCTCGCATATCTAGGCCATAGAACCTGACGAACGTGAGGAGTGTGGACCAACCCACAGCGTTGCAGATGTCCTGCATAGGCACACCTGCTAAAAAGGCCTTGGAGGCCGCCACACTTCTAGTTGAGTGAGCCTTGACCCCCAATGGCGAGGGGAGATCAGAGGACTCGAGGCTATGGAATAGCATCCTGATCCACTGCTTAGCATAAGCTAATCTGGTCGGAGGCCTCAGCCTCAGCGCACCGCAGAGGAAACGTGTAACCAGGGGGTGTCTGCCCACTGCTGGCCACCAATAGGGGCGCGGTAGGCCGCAATGGCCACCACTTAAACCTTTAGGGTGGAGTGGGTCAACCCTGCTGAGAGACAGGCCTGCAGGAACTCCAGAACTGTACCAACCGGGCAGTTGACTGGGTTGAGCTGGCGGTCTCCACACCAAGAAGTGAAAAGCTTCCACTTCAGGCATACAGTTTCCTCGTAGGGGGAGCCCTGGATTGTAGGATGGTCTCAACAACCTCAGTTGAGAGACCAGAAGCTACAAGTTGTGCCCCATCAGGCCCCACACACACAGCTTCGGGCGGGGGTGGAATATCGTGCCCTCTGCCTGTGAAAGGAGATCCCTCCTGACAGGAATCTCCCATGGAGAGCCGTCGAGGAGAGAAATCAGGTCCGAGAACCATACTCGGCCTGGCCAGAATGGGGCTACTATCAGTAGATGGAACCCGTCCCGGCGCACTCTCTCTAGAACTCTCGGGAGCAGAGCGATTGGGGGAAAGGCGTACAGACGAAGCCTTGGCCATGTCTGTACCATAACGTCCAGTCCGAGAGGAGTTGGATGAGTCCGAGAGAACCAGAGGGGACAGTGTGACGTTTCTCGAGTCGCAAACAAGTCCACCTGAGCCTCGCCAAAAGCTCTCCATATCTGCTTCACCAGCTCGGGGTGAAGTCTCCATTCACCGGGCCTCGGCCCCTGCCTCGACAGGATGTCTGCTCCCATATTGAGATGCCCAGGAATGTGAACTGCTCTCAGCGAGAGGAGTTTGCCTTGGGACCACACAAGGATCTGGTGCACCAGCCTGTACAGGGGGTGCGAACTCAGACCTCCTTGGTGGTTGATATAAGAGACCACCCCTGTGTTGCCGGTGCACCCCAACACATGGTGATGTCTTAGGTCCGGGAGGAAGTGTTTCAAACCTAGAAACACGCCAATTGATGTGCCACTGAGATGGCGACCACTTCACAGACTGTGGGCCGAGCGGCCACAATGACCGCTCCCCAACCAGTGAGGGATGTGTCCATCGCTAGCGTTACGCAGCGACAAGGATCTCTCAGCACCGGGCCCTGAGACACGAACCAAGGTTTCCTCCACATGTCTAAGGCACGAAGGCAGCGCCGTGTGACCTTGAGCATGCAAAGCGGGTTTCTCCTCGGGGAGAACCCCTTGGTCTTGAGCCACCACTGTAGGGGTCTCATGTACAGCAGGCCAAAAGGTATCACGTTGGACGCAGCTGCCATCAGACACAACAGTCTCTGAAACTGCTTGACAATGAGTGACTGGCCTTCTCTCACTCTCTTGAATGCCGTGAGGATCAACTTGATCCGAGCAGGGGACAAACGTGCCTGCATCATGGTCGAATCCCACACAACGCCCAGATAAGTGGTCCTCCGTAATGGAGAAAGCACACTTTTCTTGGCGTTTAGTCTTAACCCCAACTCTTTCATGTGAGCGAGAACGACATCTCTATGCCGAACCGCTATCTGCTGTGAATGAGCTAATATCAACCAATCGTCGATGTAGTTGAGTATGCGGATGCAATGGAGTCACAGAGGAGCCAGAGCATCCACACACTTGATGAAAGTGTGGGGTGAGAGTGCAAGGCCGAAAGGATACAACCCGATATTTGTAAGCTTTGCCCCCAAAGCAAACCTCAAGAACTTCCTGTGATGAGGAAGGACGGAGATATGGATCGATCTTTTAGATCGATCGTGACAAACCAGTCCTCGGACCTGATTTGAGACACGACTTGTTTGATCCTGAACTTCAGTCGCATGACTGAGCGGTTCAAATGACGCAGACCTAAAATGGGACGCAACCCTCCATCCTTCTTCGGAACGATGAAGTACCGGCTGTAGAACCCGGACTCTCTTCCGCGAGGAGGGACCACCTCGATGGCGTCCTTCCTCAAGAGAGTATCTACTTCTTGTTCCATTACCAGAGCCTGCTCGGGACCCACCAAGGTGTGGATAACCCCGTTGCACTGAGGCGGAGGAGAACCAACAGGATTCCGTTGCCTCTCTCTACCGTGTGCAGGACCCACTGAGACACATTTGGCAGTAGTTTCCACGCTGCCAAATAGTCTACTAAGGGAATCAGTCTCTCGAGACTGACCTCTGGTGTAATCAGAGCGGCTAGCTCCCCCCGACAGGGGACGGCCATACTACCTGCTCTAGAGACCTCTGTGGAGGCAGCGAGCCTCTTAGCACCGCTACATTTCCGGGCGGTAACTGAGAGAAGCGCTCGCCGGAGACCGCTGCACCCTGGAACACCGGCAGGGTTGGCATACTGATCTCCTGAGGGCACTGAGGAGAGACGGGAACCGTGTGATGCGGGGTACACCGTTCTTCCCCAGAGGGGCCTGCCCTCCGAGGTCCTGAGCCATAGCATCAGGACTCTCATAGCTGAAGTCCCCTATTGAAAATGACGGTCCTCAGACCTACGTCATCTGTTAGGAAGACTAGACTGATAGAACCAGAGTCTGCTCGGGGCAGGACCCAATGAGGCACACTTGGCAGGGGCTCCCATACCGCCAGGTGACCTACTAAGGGAACCAGTCTCACGAGACTGGCCTATGGTGCACTTAGAGCGGCTAGCTCGGTGCCCTGAAGCGGCGGACCGGCAGAGGACAGCCGTACTAGCTGCTCTAGAGACCTCCATGGAGGTAGCGAGCCTCTTTGCACCGCTACGTTTCCGGATGGTAACTGAGAGAAGCGCTCGCCAGAGACCGCTGCGCCCTGGAACACCGGCAGGGTTGGCAGACCGATCTCCAGAGGGCACTGAGGAGAGACGGGCACCATGTAATGCGGTGTGAACCTCTCTTCCCCAGAGGGGCTTGCCCTCCGAGGTCCTGAGCCACAGCATCAGGACTCTCATAGCTGAAGTCTCCTATTGAAAACGACGGCCCTCAGACCCACGTCGTCTGTTAGGAAGACTAGACAACATCCTGCTCGGGGCAGGACCCATCTAGATACCTCCGTAGAGGTAGCGAGCCTCTTAGTACCGCTACGCTTCCGGGTCCCCAGAGGGGGCTGGCCCTTAGAAGTCCTAGGCGTTAGGACATTTAAGACGAAGACTATCCGGCGAGAATGACGGTCCGCAGAACCGCCTTCCGCTAGAAGCCTTTGCCTGGGAGCGCCACTCTGACTCCAGACTCTGCGGAGTACGAGAAGTGACGCCCCCCAGAATGAGGAGCTGGAACATGGTAGGTTGGGACTGCTCCCGCCCAGCAGCCCTTGCTGACTGCCTCAATCTCCTCGGAGGAAGAGAGGTAAACGCGTGCTCTCACTCGAGAAATTTTTACCCCAAGAGCCCCTGTATATCTAACTTTTCACAGTCAGATAAATACTTCATTTTATTCCTCAGAATTAAATGCAGTCAAACAACCAGACGAGTAAACACAGTCTGGTGTGATAAGATTCATATCAAAAACCGAAAATGATGTAATACACGCGTTGCCTCGGCAGCGCGCGAGCCACTCGGTCACACAAACAATATCAATCTCCTCGGAGAAAGAACGCTGCAGCAGTGAGCTCTCACTCAGAGGGGGAAGAAACCGCAGTGTGGGCTTCCGAGCCTCGAGAGCGAGCGCTAGATCTAGGGAACGCGGGTGGAGATAGGGAGAGCCTTCTCCAACCCGTCCGCCAGATCATGTGCGATCCCCGCGATCTCAATCGCCGCCATGCCTCAGCAGCAGCGGGATCGGAATCTCAAGATCACAGGCACGGACACACTCCTCGGATCGTGCCCGGCGAGAGCGGAGTGCTTAACAGCGGGAAAAGCACAATCAGCCCCCCGAGAGCCGACTGCGCGAGCTCCGCTCCCCAGTAATGCTGCTCATTAGAATATTACGCATAATATGCTTGTGTAACTGATGCTTGTGCAAATGGTGAGCTCATCGACGCCCTCCATATCAGCCTCCTCGAAGAAAGACAGGTGGAGCATTGAGCCCTATCCCCGGGGGGAAGAACCGCAGCGCGGGCTTCCGAACCCGAGAGCGGGCGCTAGATCTGGTGGTTGAGGAAGAAGATGGGGACTCGCCCGTCTACATTCCCTCCTCCAGATCCATATGCGAAACCCACGAGCACAACCGCCGCTCCGCCTCGGCAAAAGCGGGGCCGGCACCGCGAAAAACGCTAGTGAAGTCTCCTTCCTCAAAGAGAGCCTTCTGAGAGCGAAGCAAGGCAGTAACATAACGCTCGCAATGCGGGCAGTCAACTCCCTTGAGAGCTGACTCTGCATGCTTCGCTCCCAAACAGACAACACACAAACTGTGTGTGTCCCTACCCGCATATAACGTGGGCAGGGAGGAACACACAGCCCGAACGCTGCCTGCTCTCGCCCAAATGCTTCTCTTGGCTGAAGCTTTTGACATAATGAAGCATATAAGTGGACAAACAACACTAAATAGACAGATAGACAGATCTGATCAGCGACACAGACAGATAGCGACTGACACACACACAGTGCGCTTTCTGAATGACAGAAAGCTGACAACGGTGCCACCGCATGTGCTTTTAAGCTTCCTGGTCGTTACGTCACCCCGCCCGCCTGATTACACATGTGATTCAGAGCGTGGTCACGCTGAACGCATTCCCATAGCGTTCAATGCAGCTCGAGTTCCTGAAGGGGAACCAGTCGATTTTCACGTTGGTTAAATAAAAAATGCAAATTCATTCTTTGCCACTAGGTGCCGCTTTTGGAGCGGTAAAAATAGCTGTTTCCCCAGTAACGGCTGTAAACAAAGCAGCACTGCGCTCACAAACGCTGCTTTATCAGGCATTACAGGCATGATGAAATGAAAAAGAAATCGACCAATCGGACCAATCACCGCAGATTAGCGTCACGCAAAGGAGGGGTTTGGAAAACTGAACCGTTAAGCGAATCGTTTGGGAGTCGTTGCACAAATAAGGTAAAAATAAATGCATATTATAAGACAATGAAAGTGTTTTTTGACCTTGCATGCATGTCAACCTGTTGTTGGGGACTCTCAAAACCAAAATATGAACCTTTCATAACCCATAATAGGGGCACTTTAAGCCAAATCTGTGCAGATTTAGAACAAATCTGAACTCGTGAGTCATCATGGTATATTAAATACACCCTAATTACACAGCATCTGCGCATATCTCAGTCTCACGGCATTTTGACATAATAACAAAATTTTAATCTCTTGATTCGTGTTCATGGACACGAATTTCCCTTTTTTTCGTGTCAATCAGCACGACTTTCAGTGTAATGTATTTCAATAGGGATTGTCTCGGTCCGTACCTCTTCAGTGTTTAAATCTTCGCATTTGTAAAACTAAAAATTATTTTATATTTATAATTTTGGAGCACCTAACACCACTCCTTACCCTAAACCTACCCACTTCTCAACTGTAACGATTCAGTCCACCAAAGGCGAGCGTAGTGAGAACCCAAGTGCAGTTTTATTTACAGTGATCCAAACATCCAAACATAAT